>NW_019944457.1:30150-32596 GCF_002910315.2 Salvelinus sp. IW2-2015 | reverse complement strand
TACAGACAGACAGACAGACCACGGTTACAGACAGACAGACAGACAGACAGACAGACAGACAGACAGACAGAGGTTACAGACAGACAGACCACGGTTACAGACAGACAGACCATTTCCCATCACAACCATTAAACAAACTATTTTAAAGTCACAATTTGCCTCATGGTGAAATTACTTCTTGTATGTATAGGAGGCTTGTGAGTGTCCCAATGAGTATCACAGAATGAGTCATAATACCCATAAAACCTAGCGGTCAAACAGGGAAATGATTCCAATCGTTTTTCCACCCTTCATTATTCCCCATAGGGGCTTTCAGAAACACTTCCAATAAGGGCTGTGTTTCATGTTGACTTACCCTGGCGTGACGTTTTGATAACCGTGTAAATCTCTCTAGGACAAGGTGACTTTTATCAATATATTCGGCCATATTTACCTGCCAAAAATGAAACGCTAATTAGCTGCTAATGTGGCTATCATAAAGAACTACAAATACCATGATGATCTGGACGAGACTGACGAATCGAGGCAAAGGTAAGAATCTCTGTATGAACTATCTAATGTTTGTTAAATGTAGTAAAAAATTTTAAAAAAAATGGCTACATTTCTTTCAATGGACAATTCTGTGAACACATTTTAAAATTGGCAATACCTGTTAGCAAAGGTGTCAGAGACAACGTGCAGGAGCTTGCAGGGATTTGTAGTTTTGCATGATGTCTTCGTTGATGCAAATTAGCATTTTTGAATCGGAGAGTAAATAGAGCCGAATATATTGATAAAAGTCACCTTGTCCGAGAGAGATTTACACGGTTATCAAAACAGGGCAAACCTACATGAAAACACAGCCCTAGTTTCTGAAAATCACCTATGGGGAAAAATGAATGGAAATGGAAAAAACAATTGGAACCATTTCCCTGTTTGACCGCTAGGTTTTATGGGTAATTATGACACCTCCACGGTGGGGCTCTATTGACATAGGGGTTGATTTGGGATTCGAAGTGTGAGCGTGCCATCTTACCAGTCTTGCCGTTGAAAACACAGAGCGTGGTGTTGTTGAGACCAAAGAGACTGGCGCAGACCTGTCTCAGCTTGGCCATGTCCAGACAGATGTCTCCTTTAGGGTTCTCCAGGAGAACCACACCCTCTGACAGAGACAGAACAAAAATAAATGGCATTAATTTGTTTAAAGCATGAACAGAGCTTTTATTTTGGGTACTCTTCCCCAGATCTGTTCCTCGACACAATCCTGTCTCGGAGCTCTACGGACAATTCCTTCGACCTCATGGCTTGGTTTTTGCTCTGACATGCACTGTCAACTGTGGGACGCTATATAGACAGGTGTGTGCCTTTCCAAATCATGTCCAATCAATTGAATTTACCACAAATGGACTCCAATCAAGTTGTAGAAACATCTCAAGGACGATCAATGGAAACAGGATGCACCTGAGCTCAATTTGGAGTCTCATAGCAAAGGGTCTGAATACTTACATAAATAAGTAGTTTCTTTTTTTTTTTAATACATTTGCAAAAATGAATAAAAAACAGTTTTTGCTTTGTCATTATGGGGTATTGTGATGTCATTATGGGGTATTGTGATGTCATTATGGGGTATTGTGATGTCATTATGGAGTACTGTAGATTGTGATGTTTTTATTTTTATTGCATCCATTTTAGAATAAGGCTGTAACGTAACAAAATGTGGAGAAAGTCAAGTGGTTTGAGTACTTTCTGAATGTACCTCTGTTGCCAAGTTTAGTGCTTTTATCACATTTCTGTTTACTTTTACTATTGAGTCCACCTTTTAACCCAACACTTCTATACAATTGATTATTTTTCATTCCTCCATGTTTTTTTGTGCTAACTAGTTTGACAAAGTCCACCAATTTCAGAAGGATTAAAAAAAGGGGTTTGAAATTCTACTTTAATTATTATTATTTTTACCTCTTTAGGGTGAGAATTCGTACATTCTTGAAATTGGAATTTCAATTTACATCCCAAATTTAATGAAATCGACCCCTTGTTATAATGTGTTCCATTACACACCAATACTGACAATTTGGATAAACAAACCCAGAATTGGGGTCCAATCCAATTGAGCCCTGGGGTGCAGCAGTAGTGTGACCACGACCAAAGGTAATGTAAAAAGCCCGGTCAATCTAATTATATACGTCTATAAATATACCTTGTTCCTTGTTGTTGACTTTGAGGTTGATGTAGGCACAGGCTGGTCCAGTCAGAGGAGCTCGAGAGGCGGCTGCTCCCTTCACTATGGTGAGGTCCAGGTCCGAACCCTTCAACTATAGTACAGTACACAACCACAGATAAACATTATGAAAACCGCAGATACAACCACAGATAAACATTATGAAAACCGTAGATACAACCACAGATAAACATTTTGAAAACCATAGATACAACCACAGATAAACATTATGAAAACCACAGATAA
>NW_019944457.1:11272-29429 GCF_002910315.2 Salvelinus sp. IW2-2015 | reverse complement strand
GGTAATCACCTGCCGGCTCACAGCTGTAGTACACTGTGATCTCATCAGACGGCACCAGGTGACCCTGTAGACAGGTAAATACACACTGCAGGGTTGGGGTCAATTCAGGAAGTACACCGATATTTAAAATTATCTTCCAAGCTTTTCAAAAATGGGGAAAATGTTGAATTTGGTTTACTTTCTAAATTGAAACGGAATGGAGTCCAACCCTGGTATGCTGTGATCTCATCTGAGGGCACCAGGTGACCCAAGAAGGGTAAGAAAGGGCTGCATCTGATGGATTACTGAATCACCTTGTCCAGGTAAAAAGGTAATATACTGCTCGTACACTGTATTCTCATCAGACGGAACTAAGTGACCTTCATAAACATCAAGATTAGACAAAACTAGAGCCTGCAGGACTTGCTTTGTGGAGTGTGGTGTCAAAGAAGCAGAGCATCTCTTTGTTAWGGWCAGACCTCTCCTCATCTTTACAACCATTGAATCTATATGTTTTGACCATGACAGTTTACAATCTAAGTTAACGCCAAGTAATTTAGTCTCCTCAACTTGTTCAACAGCCACACCATTCATTACCAGATTCAGCTGAGGTCTAGAACTTAYGGAATGATTTGTACCAAATACAATGCTCTTAGTTTTAGAGATGTTCAGGACCAGTTTATTACTGGCCACCCATTCCAAAACAGACTGCAACTCTTTGTTAAGCGTTTCAGTGACTTCATTAGCTGTGGTTGCTGATGCATATTTGGTTGAGTCATCAGAATACATGGACACACAGGCTTTGTTTAATGCCAGTGGCAGGTCATTGGTAAAAATAGAAAAGAGTAGAGGGCCTAGAGAGCTGCCCTGTGGTACACCACAATTTACATGTTTGACATTAGAGAAGGTTCCATTAATGAAAACCCTTTGAGTTCTATTAGATAGATAGCTCTGGATCCACGATATGGCAGAGGTTGAAAAGCCATAACACATAAGTTTTTTCAACAACAGGTTATGGTCAATAATATCAAAGGCTGCACTGAAATCTAACAGTACAATTCCCACAATCTTCTTATTATCAATGTATTTCAACTAATCATCAGTCATTTGTGTCAGTGCAGTACAGAGACACAAATGGGGCAGTTCCTCTTGCTGTTCTGTCGGTAAACACAATGGTCAAGCGGGCAGCCCAGCCAACAGCGAGTTGCAGCAGGAAGGACATCCCAGCTCCAAGATGTTGTCAGAGATACACTCATGAGTCCATGAGAACCAAGGCTACCGCTCAATGCAAGCCGTTTTGATCTACGGTGTCCACAAAATCGATGTTTTAGCGAATATGTCAGTCGGGAACCAATACCAGAACCACGCAGGGGACTTTAACATGGAAGAGAACTCATTAATCTCTCCTTAATCTACAGAGGCCCAATTACAGGCTGGCTTCAAGGGTAGGAAATACATATAGAGCTTCAGTAACTTACATCAGAGGAAGGATTTTATAGCCTTTTGAGTATTTTCAGGCAGTGAACCGCAGATGCTAGAGTGGCAACGTCGATAAGGAGAAAAATTATTTGTGTTACAGTGTGTGGCCAAATCAGAATGCTGCGTGTGACCTCTCCTTCCCACCCTCCCTCCCCTGGTCCTCCCCCTGGCCCTCCCCCTGTCCCTCCCCTGGTCCTGCTGTCCCTCCCCTGTCCTACCCCCTGTCCTCCCACCCTCCCTCCCCCTGTCCTTCCCTCCCTGGTCCTCCCCCTGGTCCTCCCCTGTCCTCCCCCTGTCCCTCCCACCCTCCCTCCCCCTGTCCTCCCCTGGTCCCCCCTGTCCCTCCCACCCTCCCTCCCCTTGTCCTCCCCCTGTCCCTCCCTCCCCTGTCCCTCCTGGTCTCCCCTGGTCCTCCCCGGGTCCTCCACCCTCCCCCCCTGTCCCTCCCCCGTCCTCTTAACCCACTGAGACCCCTAGTTACGGCTACTCAATTAATTCCGGGGGTGGAAAATTCCTAAAGATTTCGTTTTAAATAACAGTAGAATTTACCCCGGCTGAGAGCAAGGCAACACAGTCACACACACACACACACACGTCGAATCCAGGACCGATGGAAAATGTTTGTTTATTAAGAAAACAAGTCTAAATAATCCCGCTTTACTTTCCTTCTCTCCACCCCACTTCAAGTCAGTGTTCTGAACAGACTTGTAGTCGGGGACGAAGTTACATTAAGCCTGAATATTATGGTACGGAGAAACGAGTTCTCAACGCTGCTAGATTCAGGAGTGGAAATATTTCAACATGAGAGAGAGAACGAGAGAGGGGAAAGGGAGAAAGAGGGGAAGAGAGAGAGTTAGATAAGGGAGAAGAGAGAGGGAGATAGAAGCCTGGGAACCATAGGGAGGAGAAGAGCCTGGAAACTAGGGAGGGAGAGAAGCTGGGAATACTAGGGAGGGAGAGAAGCTGGGAATACCAGGGAAGGGAGAGAAGAGGGGAAAGGGAGAAGAGCCTGGGAAACCAGGGAGGGAGAGAAGCCTGGGAAACAGGGAGGAAGAACCTGGGAATACCAGGGAGGGAGAGAAGCCTGGGAACTACCAGGGAGGGAGAGAAGCCTGGGAATACCTAGGGAGGGAGAGAAGCCTGGGAATACCAGGGAGGAGAGAAGCCTGGAAGACTAAGGGAGGGAGAGAGCCTGGGAACACTAGGGAGGGAGAGAAGCCTGAAACAGGAGGAGAGAACGCCTGGAACTAGGGGGGAGAGAAGCCTGGGAATACCAGGAGGGGAGAAAAGCCTGGGAACACAGGGAGGGAGAGAAGCCTGGGAACACTGGGAGGGAGAGAGCCTGGGAAACCAGGGAGGGAGAGAAGCCTGGGAATACCAGGGAGGGAGAGAGCTGGGAATACCAGGGAAGGGAGAGAAAGCCTGGGATACTAGGAGGGAGAGAAGCCTGGGAATACCAGGGGAGGGAGAGAAGCTGGGAAATACCAGGAGGGGAGGAAGCCTGGGAACTAGGGAGGGAGAGAAGCTGGGAATACAGGGAGGGAGAGAGCCTGGGCAACACAGGAACCGAACAGCTGGGAAATACCAGGGAGGGAGAGAAGCCTGGGAAACAAGGGAGGGAGAGAGCCTGGGAACATAGGGGAGGGAGAGAAGCCTGGGAAACCAGGGAGGGAGAGAAGCCTGGGAATACAGGGAGGGAGAGAAGCCTGGGAATACCAGGGAGGAGAGAAGCCTGGAATACCAGGGAGGGAGAGAAGCCTGGGATCAGGGAGGGAGAGAAAGCTGGAATACATAGGGAGGGAGAGAGCCTGGAACACCAGAGGGAGAGAAGCCTGGGAATACCAGGGAGGGAGAGGAAGCCTGGGAATACCAGGGAGGGGAGAGAAGCCTGGGAATACAGGGAGGGAGAGAAGCCTGGGAATACAGGGAGGGAAGAAGCCTGGAATACCAGGGAGGGAGAGAAGCCTGGGAATTACCAGGGAGGGAGAGAAGCCTGGGAATACCAGGAGGGAGAGAAGCCTGGGAATACCAGGGAGGGAAGAGAGCCTGGAATACCAGGGAGGGAGAGAAGCCTGGGAATACCGGAGGGGAGGAAGCCTGGGAATACAGGGAGGGAAGAAGCCTGGGAATACCAGGGAGGGAGAGAAGCCGGGAATACCAGGGAGGGAGAGAAGCTGGAATACCAGGGAGGGAGAGAAGCGGGAATACCAGGGAGGGAGAGAAGCCTGGAATACCAGGGAGGGAGAGAGCCTGGAATACCAGGAGGGAGAGAAGCCTGGGAATACCAGGGAGGGAGAGAAGCGCTGAGGAATGAACCAGGGAGGGAGAGAAGCCTGGGAATACCAGGGAGGGAGAGAGCCTGGGAATACACGGAGGGAGAGAAGCCTGGGGAATACCAGGGAGGGAGAGAAGCCTGGGAATACCAGGGAGGCGGAGAGAAGCCTGGAATACCAGGGAGGGAGAGAAGCCTGGGAATACCAGGGAGGGAGAGAAGCCTGGGAATACAGGGAGGGAGAGAAGCCTGGGAATACCAGGGAGGGAGAGAAGCCTGGGAATACCAGGGAGGGAGAGAAGCCTGGGAATCCAGGGGAGGGAGAGAAGCTGGAATACAGGGAGGAGTAGAAGCCTGGGAATACCAGGGAGGGAGAGAAGCTGAAACCAGGGAGGGAGAGAGCCTGGAATAAGGGAGGGAGAGAAGCTGGGAATACCAGGGAGGGAGAGAAGCCTGGGAATACCAGGGAGGGAAGAGAAAGCCTGGGAATACCAGGGAGGGAGAGAAGCCTGGGAATGCCAGGAGGGAGAAGCCTGGGAATACCAGGGAGGGAGAGAAGCCTGGGAATACCAGGGAGGGAAAGAGCCTGGAATACCAGGGACGGAGAGAAGCCGTGGAATACTAGGAGGAGAGAAGCCTGGAATACTAGGGAGGGAGAGAAGCCTGGGAATACCAGGGAGGGAGAGAAGCCTGGAATACCAGGGAGGGAGAGAAGCTGGGAATAACCAGGGAGGGAGAGAAGCTGGAATACAGGAGGGAGAGAAGCCTGGGAAATACCAGGGAGGGAGAGAAGCCTGGGAATACTAGGGAGGGAGAGAAGCCTGGGATACTAGGGAGGGAGAGAAGCCTGGGAAACTAGGGAGGAGAGAAGCGCGAGAGTGGACACCAGGGAGGGAGAGAAGCTGGGAATACCAGGAGGGAGAGAAGCCTGGGAATACCGGGAGGGAGGAGAAGCCTGGGATACAGGGAGGGAGAGAAGCCTGGGAATACCAGGGAGGGAGCAGCCTGGAATCCAGGGAGGGAGAGAAGCCTGGGAATACCAGGGAAGGGAGAGAAGCCTGGGAAAACCAGGAGGTGTCAGGGAGGGAGAGAAGCCTGGGAGGTTCCAATCCCCATGTGGGCAAGTAACAGGAAGTCTCATGTTGAACACGTTTAAAAAGTATCACGGCGTGTTTTCACCTTTTTGCGTAGTTTCTGGATGCGGTTGATGACCTCACGAGCACACCCTCATCCAGCATGGACTGGTCTGGAGTGACGTCGAGCAGCACCAGCACCTGAAGAATAATAACAATATATTATATATATATTAAATATTATATATATATTTACTATAGACTGAATACACATTACAGAGACAGAATACAACTGCACTGTTCAGGACTGTTGACACACAGCAGCTGGTTCAAACAATCTGTTGTGTTCCTATACTTTGTAGGTTATCATATTTTTTAAAGCTCTGGTTTGGTTTCAAATCTCACCTGTGAAAATGTTTACCTTCTTGTTATTTGCACTGCTTAAATCTCTCCCACTTGTCTTTCTGTGAGACTAAATCAAACTAACACAGTGTAACAGAGTGGTGTGTAACAGTGCAGTATAACTGTATATGAATTACTACTATAAATTAACAGCATCAGAATGTATTTTACTGGAGCAGACAGACAGCATCTCAGCAGCCCACAGACACATCTCAGAGCTCACAAGAGACAGACCAGCATCTCAGAGCCCTCTAGCAGCAGACAGACAGCAGCATCTCAGAGCCCTCTACAGCAGACAGACGACAGCATCTCAGAGCCTCTACAGCAGACAGACACAGACAGCATCTCAGAGCCCTCTACAGCAGACAGACAGACAGCAGCATCTCAGAGCCCTCTACAGCCAGACAGACAGACAGCATCTCAGAGGCTCTACAGCAGACAGACGACAGACAGCATCTCAGAGCCCTCTACAGCCAGACAGACAGACAGCATCTCAGAGCCTCTACAGCGACAGCAACAGCATCTCCGAGCCCTTACAGCAGAAGACAGCATCTCAGAGCCCTCTACAGCAGACAGACAGACAGACAGCATCTCAGAGCCCTCTACAGCAGACAGACAGACAGACGCATCTCAGAGCCTTCTACAGCAGACAGACAGCATCTCAGAGCCTCTACAGCAGACAGACACGACAGCAATCTCAGAGCCCTCTACAGCAGACAGACAGACAGCATCTCAGAGCCTCTACAGCAGACAGCCAGACAGCATCTCAGAGCCCTCTACAGCAGACAGACAGACAGCATCTCAGAAGCCCTCTACAGCAGACAGACAGACAGCATCTCAGAGCCCTCTACAGCAGACAGACAGACAGCATCTCAGAGCCCTCTACAGCAGACGACAGACAGCATCTCAGAGCCTCTACAGCAGCCAGACAGACAGCATCTCAAGAGCCCTCTAACAGCAGACAGACAGCATCTTCCAGAGCCCTCTACAGCAGACAGACAGCATCTCAGAGCCTCTATACAGCAGACAGACAGCAGCATTCAGAGCCTCTACAGCAGACAGACAGCAGCATCTCAGAGCCTCTACAGCAGACAGACAGACAGATTCAGAGCCCTCTACAGCAGACAGACAGCATCTTCAGAGCCTCTACAGCAGACAGACCAGACAGAGCAGACTCAGAGCCCTCCTACAGCAGACAGACAGCATCGCAGAGCCCTCTACAGCAGACAGACAGCATCTCAGAGCCACTACAGCAGACAGACAGCATCTCAGAGCCCTTACAGCGACAGACAGGCAGACAGACAGCATCTCAGAGCCCTCTACAGCAGACAGACAGACGGCAGAAGACAGCTCTCAGAGCCTCTACAGCAACAGCAGACCAGACGCATAGGCCCTCTAAGCATACAGACAGACAGACAGCATCTCAGAGCCTCTACAGCAGACAGACGACAGGCAGACAGACAGCATTAGAGCCCTCTACAGGCAGACAGACAGACAGGCAGACAGACAGCATGTCACGAGCCCTCTACAGCAGACCAGACAGACAGACAGGCAGCATCTCAGAGCCCACTACAGCAGACAGACACTGTGGTACTATGGTTGGTGAACACTGATTAGAGAGATGTGCTCTGGGGGCTTTGATACACGCTGTCTGCTGCTACTAAGGCGTGAAATGACTAAACACACAGCACATTAACACCCGTCTACATTACGAACGGTACATAGTAGCGGTGGTATACAGTAGGGACAGGAAGCTAGTTTCAGATGATTCGGCAATGCGACTGTACTGTAGCCATGTGAGTGTCACTAGGAATATATCTAACATTTATGAGTAAAAAAAACAAACATTTACATAATGTAATACAGTCGTTATTTATCATGTCACATTTGAATGCTCAAAATCGACTATTTTTACATTTGCAAGCGTTTGATATCGTTCCAAATGTGCACATCCTCCAAATGTCTCCCTCCCACCAGCCTTCACTGGCATGGTATCCCCACCTGTGAGTCAGAATGGCTCGTACTGCGTCGCTGACCCGAGGTCTTGGGTGTGTGTGTGTGTGTGTGTGTGTGTGTGTACCTGTGAGTCAGAATGGGCCCGTACTGCGCGCTGACCCGATGGTCTGGGTGTGTGTGTTGTGGTGTTGTGTGTGTGTGTACCTGTGAGTAGAATGGGCCTGTACTGCGTCGCTGACCCCGAGGTTGGTTGTGTGGTGTGTGTGTGTGTGTGTGGTGTGGTGTGGGTGGTGGTGTGTGTGTGTGTGTGTGTGTGTACCTGTGAGTCAGAATGGGCCTCGTACTGCGTCGCTGACCCCGAGGTCTGGGTGTTGTGTGTGTGTGTGTGTGTGTGTGTGTCGTGTCTCTGTGTGTGTGTGTGTACCTGTGAGTCAGAATGGGCCTGCGTAACTGCGTCGCTGACCGAGGTCTGGGTGTGTGTGTGTGTGTGTGTGTACCTTGTGAGTCAGAATGGGCCTCGTACTGCGTCGCTGACCCAGAGGTCTGGGTGTGTGTGTGTACCTGTGAGTCAGAATGGGCCTCGTACTGCGTCGCTGACCCAGAGGTCTGGGTGTGTGTGTGTGTGTGTGTACCTGTGAGTCAGAATGGGCCTCGTACTGCGTCGCTGACCCAGAGGTCTGGTTGAAGCTGTACATCAACCTCAGGTCCTCCTCATGAAGCTCCTGACCGTCCACCACAATGGAGCCTGGCGGGACACACACAGAGTCAGTCAATCAATCAATCAATCAATCAATCAATCAATCAATCAAATGTATAAAGCCAATACAGATGACTAACACACACACACACACACACACACACACAGCTAAATTTCCCAGAAATCCTAGAAGAGAAGATTCCTGGAATGAGCAGAAAAATCCATGAATCCCTCCAACCAGTAGTTCTGGAAAACCAGGGAAATTAGGAAAGTTTACCGGAATGTTTTTGCAACCCTGGACTTGGGAATAGGCCCAGGAGGTTGTTCTGACCATGTTGAGACCAGGGAAAAACTCTGGGTGTCTAGTTACATGCTAATACAAGATGAACACACACTAATCCCAGATATACATGCTTTGATTCATTTTGCAAATTAATTACTTAAAAATCATACAAATGTGATTTAGATTCCGTCTCTCACAGTTGAAGTGTACCTATGATTAAAAATGACAGACCTCTAACATGCTTTGTAAGAAGGAAAACCTGCAAAATCGGCAGTGTATCAAATACTTGTTCTCCCCACTGTACATGCTTAGACTCATTTTCTTTTAAGTCTTAGGGTGTAGGGTTCAGGGTGTGTGTGTAAAGCCTAGAGATACAGGCTTCACTATCCCAGGTGGACCACGGTTACYAACAGCTACCTCCCACCATGCAACAGGAGAATCTCTATATAGTACTCTCGTCAGAAAAAAACACAAAAAACAGTTATTTTACTGGGCTGCAATCAGAGGAACGTCCATTTTCCGCCGGTACGGAAAAAAGGTTTTGACCTGAAGAGTGCTGGGGATTTAGGAAAAGGGGTGAGATTCAGAAGTACATTTTAACAGACCCTTTTCTGCCCCTCGTTCCCTCCCTTCCTACCAGTCTTCTGGAAGGTCTCCAGCTGCTCACTCTTCAGGTCCTTAATGGACGCCGTAATGGATTTGAAGGCTCCCTTCAGCTTCTTTCCCAGCACCATGTGYTCCGGTTCAGCCCGCAGACTGATGCCGTACTTGTCTTTGTCCGTGGACAAGGTCAACTGACGGACATTCAACTCCTGAGAGAAACGGGAAAAGAGAAGAGGGGATATTTTTTTTTTGTTTGTTTCGGGAGTATACTGCCTTGCTCAAAAAAAAAGGCACAATTTTGCAGGCTCGCCACCAGATTATTTTTGGTTCTTGGACCTGGGATTTGAACCAGCGACCCTCTGGTTGCTGGCCCGTCGTTCTGAACGCCAGGCTACATGAAGATGGAGAGAGCTGTAGTTGTTCTGTGTCTCTAGGTCCGTAGAGTCGTTAATAAAACATGCTTCATAAATGAGAGCAGTCACGGCYTGGTGGTGCGGCATCTCTTCATCTCAGACAGAACAACAAAGTCATCAACCATCGGTCTGTTCAGATACACAACACAGGGAGGTGATGACTGCTGGGTAGCAACAACCAGGACTAAAACACACTTCTGTTCTGTTGCCAGCAACAAGCAACAACGTCAGATCAGTGGAAACACAAAATGCATGCTTCTGTGTGTGAGAGAGAGACAGAGAGAATTACATCTCATGCCCTCTAAGGTCCAAAAAAGTGAAAGGTAGTATGTGTGTGTGTGTGTGTGTGTGTGTGTGTGTGTGTGTCACGGAACCGTAGTGAGGGATGGATCAGTCCAAGACAGAGTCACACAGAGTTTCTTTTTCATACATACACTATATATATATATATAGTATATTCACTGTCTAGGCACACTAGGTAAGACCTGGGCGGACCACCCCCTGTATTTTGGTTAGGGCACCAGGTGGTGGTGGTGCTAAGTTAGGTAAGTTAAGTGGGTTAGATAGGAGAGGGGGAACTTTGATATTTACTTTCTTTGCTTTGGTTCCGTCCAGACCCTTTTCCCCATATTACCGTGTAGGAAATAATCCTAGTAAACGGTAAATTCTGCCTTTSTCGTCCTTTCTCGCACCTACAGTCCATACCTCTTGCACTTCACAGAGAGTTGAGTTGTAGCAGGGAGTTGCGTTCCCTCTTCTCAGAGGTGGCCGTACAGCGCCCACTCCACCTCTCTATATCACACACCCTGTCTGGCCTGGCGCCCCACATCAACCCTCTCTTAATCAAGCCACCCTGTCTGGCCTGGCGCCCCACATCCACCCTGGTCCCTCTATCAACAACCTTCTGCCGGCGCCCCACTCACCTCCTCTATACAACACCCTGTTCTGGCCTGCGCCCCACATCACCTCCTCTATCAACACCCTGTCTGGCCTGGCGCCCCACATCACCGTCCCTCTATCAACACCCTGTCTGGCCTGGCGCCCACATCACCCTGGTCCTCTATCAACACCCTGTCTGGCCGCGCCCCACATCACCCTGGTCTCTATCAACCCCTGTCTGGCCTGGCGCCCCACATCACCCTCCTCTATCAACACCCTGTCTTGGCCTGCGCCCCACATCACCCTGTCCTCTATCAAACACCCTGTCTGGCCTGGCGCCCACATCACCCTCCTCTATCAACACCCTGTCTGGCCGGCGCCCCACATCACCTGGTCTCTCTATCAACACCCTGTCTGGCCTGGCGCCCCACATCACCGTCCTCTATCACACCCTGTCTGCCTGGCGCCCACATCACCCTGGTCTCTCTATCAACACCCTGTCTGGCCTGGCCGCCACATCACCCTCTCTCTATCAACACCCTGTCTGGCCTGGCGCCCCACATCACCCTGGTCTCTCTATCAACACCCGTCTGGCCTGGCGCCCCACATCACCCCCTCTATCAACACCCTGTTGGCCTGGCGCCCACACACCCTGTCTCTCTATCAACACCCTGTCTGGCCTGCCCCACATCACCCTTCTCTCTATCAACACCCTGTCTGGCCTGGCGCCCCACATCACCCTGGTCTCTCTATCAACACCCTGTCTGCCTGGCCCATGTTGTTGTCATGTTGTGTTCACCATGCTGTTGTCAGTTTGTGTTGCTACCATGCTTTGTTGTCATGTTGTGTTTGCTACCATGCTTTGTTTCATTGTTATCTTGTGTCATTGTTCTTACCATGCTTTGTCATGTGTTGCTACCATGCTTGTTGTCATGTGTTGCTACCATGCTGTTGTCATGTGTTGCTACCATTGTGTGCTACCATTGTTCATGTTGTCATGTATGTGTTGCTACCATGTTGTCATGTTGTGTTGCTACCATGTGTTGCTACCATGTTGTTGTCATGTTGTGTTGCTACATGTTGTTGTCACGTTGTTTGTTGTCATGTTGTGTTGCTACCATGTTTTGTTGGGTTGTCTACCATGTTGTTGTCATGTTGTGTTGCTACCATGTTGTTGTCATGTTTGTGTTGCTACCATGTTGTTGTCATGTTTGTTGCTACCATGTTGTCATGTTGTGTTGCTACATGTTGTTGTCATGTTGTGTTTGCTACCATGTTGTGTTGCTACCATGTTGTTGTCATTGTGTGTGCTACATGTGTTGTCATGTTGTGTTGCTACCATGTTGTTTCATGGTTGTGTTTTACCATGTTGTTGTCATTGTTGTGTTGCTACCATGTTGTTTCATGTTGTGTTGCTACCATGTTGTACTTGTCATGTTGTGTGCTACCATGTTGTTGTCATGTTGTGTTGCTACCATGTTTGTCATGTTGTGTTGCTACCATGTTTGTCATGTTGTGTTGCTACCATGTTCATGTTGTGTTGCTACCATGTTGTCATGTTGTGTTGCTACATGTTGTCATGTTGTTGTCACTATGTTGTTGTCTGTCATGTGTGTTGCTACCATGTTGTTGTCATGTTGTTTTGCTACCATGTTGTTGTCATTGTGTTGCTACCATGTTGTTCATTGTTTGCTACCATGTTGTCATGTTGTGTTGTCTGCTACCATGTTGTCATGTTGTGTTGCTACCATGTTGTTGTTCATGTGGTCTTTCTAACATGTTGTGTTGCTGCCTTGCTGTGTTGTCGTCTTAGTCTCTCTTTATGTATGGCGTCTCTCTTGTCGGGATGTTTGTTTTGTCCTATTTTTATATGTCTTATTTATTTTTTATCCCAAACCCCGTCTCCGCATGAGGCCTTTGCCTTTGGTAGGCCGTCACTGTAAATAAGAATGTGTTCTTAACTGACTTGTCTAGTTAAATAAATGGGCAAAACGAGTGACCTAGGCGACTTTCGAGAGCGTGGTATGATCGTCGGCACGCCAGACCAGTATCTCAGAAACGGCCATCCTCCTGGCTTTCCACACATAACAGTCTCTACAGAGAACGGCACCACAAAACATCCAGTCGATCGAGGACGAAGGGAAGGCAAAAATCCTGCAAGCTAAACGGTCGGACCACAAACAGACCAATAACGTCACAGTCCGACTCATCTCAAGCACAACTCGCATCCCTGTTCTGATTGCTATTGCAGCAGACGACCACACCGGGTCCACTCCTATCAGCTAAAAAACAGAAGCCGGCTTCCATGGCCACACATCACCAACACTGGACAAATGAGGAGTGGAAAAACATAGTCTGGAACATGACAGGGAGTTCGTTACTAGAGTGTCCTGCTAGTCCCCCAGACTGGCCAGTCCCCCCCAGACCTGCCAGCCCCAACCTGGCCGCCCCCAGACCTGTCCGTCTCAACCTGGTCGCCCCCCAGACCTGTCAGTCCCCCACGTCAGTCCCCCGACACTGGTCAGTTCCCCGCAGACCACTGTCAGTTCCCCCCAGACCTGGTCTTCCCCCCCCAGACCTGGTCAGTTCCCCCCAGACCTGGTCCAGTTCCTCCCCCAGACCTGGTCAGTCTCCCCCCCAGACACTGGTCAGTTCCCCCCAGACTGGTCAGTTCCCCCCAGACCTGGTCAGTTTCCCCCCCCAGACCTGGTCCGTTCCCCCCCAACCTGGTCCGCCCCCCCCCGACCTGGTCCGTTCCCCCCCCAGACCTGGTCCGTCCCCCCCCCAGACCTGGTCCGCCCCCCAGACCTGGTCCGCCCCCCCCCAACCTGGTCCCCCCCCCCAACCTGGTCCGTCCCCCCCCCGCCGCAGACCTTGGTCCGTCCCCCCCCAGACCTGGTCCGTCCCCCCAGACCTGGTCGTCCCCCAACCTGTCGTCCCCAGACCTGGTCTCCCCAGAACTGGTCAGTCCAACCTGTCGTCCCCAGACCTGCAGCGACCTGGTCAGTCCCCCAGACCTGGTCAATCCCCAGACCTGGTCGCCCCAGACTTCAACCCTATAAGCATAATGGATGTATGGAACGGGCAGCATGGTACCCACCATCAATCTGCAGCAACTGTGTATGTCATCGCGTCAGCATGGACCAACATCCCTGTGGAACGTTTCTGACACCTTGTTAGAATACCCGAAGAAGTCGGGATGTTCTGGATGCAAAGCGGGGGTCCAACCCGGTACTAGATGAGTGTACCTAATTAACTGACCGGCGAGCGAATGATTATTGTGTTGAAGACATATCTCTTACCTCCAGGATGTATTTCTGCAGGGAGGTGATGTCTCTCAGAGCTTCTGGATTTGGTGGATCACTACCACCTCCTTTAGAGGATACTAACACACACACAACAACACGTAGTACCCACAACAACCGTTAGTACCACAACAACAACACACCGTTAGTACACAACACACAACAGTATAACAACAACAAAACCGTTAGTACACAACAACAACAAACAACGTTAGACCAACAACAACAACCGTTAGTACACACAACAACAACAACCAGTTAGTACACAACAACAACCGTTACTAACAACAGACACTTCATGGGTACTACAACACAACAACAACCGTTAGTTACTAGACACAACAAATAATACTACCACTTCAGGAGTACTACAAACGACAAACATCACACACACGTGTACTTACAATGACAACAACAAATGCTAGCTAAGAGAAAGAAAACACAACACAGTTGATGTCCCCTTACCTTAACGGCAGAGTCCGCGTCTCTGATGACTCGTCCGAGCTCAATGACAGAACTGCATCTGACACACAGCACTCTCTATACGTTTGTCAATCAACGACTCCCTGTCACACACACACACACACACACACACACACACCACACACACACACACACACACACACAACACACACACACACACCACACACACACCACCACACACAACACACCACACAACACACACACACACACACACACACACACACACACACACACACCACACACAGAGAGATAAGAGCAGGTTAGACAGGACAGACGGAGGCAGGTAGAAGACAGTGACACAGTGGGTATATCTGAGTTAGATCACTATTGTAAAGTGGTTGTTCCACTGGATATCATAAGGTGAATGCACCAATTTGTAAGTCGCTCTGGATAAGAGCGTCTGCTAAATACTTAATGTTAAATGTATCTGAGTTAGTTCAACAGGGACCAGGTAGAAGGGGTATTACTGGGTATATCTGAGTTAGGTGCAGACAGGGACCAGGTAGAAGGTATATCTGAGTTAGTGCAGACAGGGACCAGGTAGAAGGGTATTCTGTATATCTGAGTTAGGTGTGTACATCGGTTTTCTTGGACATCAAGCGTCTCTATTAAAAACTCCATAACGGACTGACGTTCAGTTGGAGCCGACCCCACCCCATGTGCATGATAAAGTGTGCCGTAGCTCAGGAACGCTAATGTCGGAGGAACAAGACAAAGAGGGAGGGATATCCAATCACGGACAAGGGGTGAGCTCTGTTTGTTTTTTTGGAATGTTTTGATCTCTGGAAAAAAAGCTTCTATGAAAAAAAAAAAGAAATAAAAAAATGTGTTAATAGCTAGCTACATTTTGAGTTTGATCCCGTGGATCCAGTTGTATCAGACCGCTGCAGCAGGATCCTGCCGACCAAGGTCTGACGAGCTGATTGGTGTAGGCAGCTAGCCTAGCGCCCCACTGTTCGCTGCCAAGCTAGCGAGTTTCTTGAGGGCTTGAACCGCGACACGGGTAGCCCTTGTAGCTGGGACACAGAGAGTCAAAAGCCCGGAACAATCAGATCACACTGCCTGTGATCACAACAAAAGAGTGAGTCATCTATTCATGCATTTTAAAAAAAAAAAAAAAAAGAATGATGAAAGAAAAGCATTAGTTTGAATTTTGTAAAGTTAAATGTGGAGAGGTGGAAAATTATTGTTAATGATCAATACTGACAAATCTCCTGGCATTGACAACTTAGATGGAAAGGATGTAGCTGCCTCTATAGCCACTCCTGTCTGTATATCTTAAATCTGAGCCTAGAGGAAAGTCTTTGTCCTCAGGCCTGGAGGGAAGCCAAAGTAATCCGCTACCCAAGAGTGGGTAAAGGGGCCTTTACTGGTTTTAACAGCAGACCTATCAGCTTGCTGCCAGCTCTTAGCAAACTGTTGGAAAAAAGTGTTTGACCAATACAATGCTATTTGTCTCTAACAACAATTAACAACAGACTTTCAGCATGCTCTTAGAGAAGGGCACTCAACATGTACTGCACTGACACAAATGACTGATGATGGTTGAAAGAAATTGATAATAAGAAGATTGTGGGAGCTGTCCTGTTAGATTTCAGTGCAGCCCTTGATATTATTGACATAACCTGTTGTTGAAAAACGTATGTTTATGGCTTTTCAACCTCTGCCATATCGTGGTTTCAGAGCTATTCATCTAATAGAACTCAGAGGGTTTTCTTTAATGGAAGCTTCTCTAATGTCAAACATGTAACGTGTGTGTACCGCAGGGCAGCTCTCTAGGCCCTCTACTCTTTCTTTGTGTATCAATGACCTGCCACTGGCATTAAACAAAGCTGTGTGTCCATGTATGCTGATGATTCAACCATATAAGCATCAGCAACCACAGCTAATGAAGTCACTGAAACCCTTAACAAAGAGTTGCAGTCTGTTTTGGAATGGGTGCCAGTAATAAACGGGTCCTGAACATCTCTAAAACTAAGAGCATTGTATTTGGTACAAATCATTCCCTAAGTTCTAGACCTCAGCTGAATCTGGTAATGATGATGTGTGGCTGTTGAACAAGTTGATGAGACTAAATTACTTGGTGTTACCTTAGATTGTAAACTGTCATGTCAAAAGATATAGATTCAATGGTTGTAAAGATTGGGAGAGGTCTGTCCCGTAACAAAGAGATGCTCTGCTTTTTTGACACCACACTCCAAAAAGCAAGTTCTGCAGGCTCTAGTTTTGTCTAATCTTGATTATTGTCCAGTCATGTTGTAAAGTGCTGCAAAGAAAGACCTAGTTAAGTTGCAGCTGGCCCAGAACAGAGCAGCACGCCTTGCTCTTCATTGTAATCAGAGGGTTAATTTACAGTACCAGTCAAAAGGTTGGACACACCTACTCATTCCAGGGTTTTTCTTTATTTTGACTATTTTCTACATTATAGAATAATAGTGAAGACATCAAAACTATGAAATAACACATATGGAATCATGTAGTAACCAAAAAAAAGTGTTAAACAAATCAAAGTCATGAATCATGTAGTAATCCCTGGTACTGTAAATAATAACCAAAGGGTTGATGAGAGATTGACTGCATCATTTTGTTTTTTTAAGAAATAGGAAATTCCAAATTATTTGCATCGTCAACCTACACACAGCTCTGACACACACACACACACACACACACACACCAGACATGCCACCAGGGGTCTTTTCACAGTCCCCAAATCCAGAACAAATTCAAGAAAGCGAACAGTATTATATAGAGCCATTATTGTATGGAACTTCCATCTCAGATTGCTCAAATAAACAGCAAACCTGGTTACAGAAAACAGATTAAGCAACACCTCACGGCACTACGCCTCTCCTCTATTTGACCTGGATATTGTGTGTGTATCTAGATAGTTTGTGTGTGTATGTATTGATATGTCGGCTACGTGTGCCATTTTTTATTTATTTATGTAGTTCTGTCCTTGAACTATTCTTGTCTATTAATGTTCTGTATTATGTCATATTTCGTGTTTTGTGTGGAGCCCAGGAAGAGTAGCTGCTGCTTTTACATCTGCTAATGGGGATCCTATTAAAATAAAAAATTATTAAAATGGGTTTATAGCGTACGGACAGACGGACACTTCCTTGGCCGGTCTCTTCCTGATTGGAGGAGGTCACCTCTACAGGATGTCTCACTTCTTGGACAGGAACAGGAAGGCTGCCCTCCACAGCTGAACAGGCTCCGGAAATTCTTCCCAAAAAATCGAGAATTTTGAATGAGTTAAACCTGGATTATTTTTTCTCTTCTCACATAGACTTACTCAGGAGACCTTTACAACAGAACCCTCAATCCAAAATCGAAACTTCAAACGTACATCCTTGAATATAAACAAAAAATATCTGGAAAGGACTCGTACGTCCAAACAATCAAGTCAAGGAAACAAAGCAACAGTAAAACCTACAAAGTACAAAGAGAAGCTCCTCAAGGAAAAATCCAAAGACACTATTTGCTGACTGTTACAATAAATGGGAACGTAAGCAGCCTCATCTTCCACACAGACCAGCCCTGGCATGGCACAGGGCCATAAGAACACACTACCCCTCTCTGTCAAGAGAGGCTATTAAACCAGGGTGGAAAGTCACAATACTGGACTTGGAGGACACTGCGACAGTCAATCAGTACACGTCTGGAACTGTAGTAGTGCAGGGAAACATCCAACGTTTTCAGCAGACCTTTTACAGGGTCAAAGAGAGCACAGCAGGAGAACCCCTGGTGACGACCAGGCTACTTCAGAACCCGACCACAGGCAGGACAGACGAGATAGGACCCACCAACCCAACCCACCCCCCAGAGGACAGACAAAAGGCCAGAGATTGTTCTCAAACAGGAAATGTGTAGAGGAAAACAAAGACCCGGCGCACCCTGGAGCTGCTGTCAGAGGACCGACTACGGTCCCCGAGCCACATCATAATGCACACAAGCACAAACGACCCTTGAGGCCCCGGCAGGAAAGGGTGGCCACAGCATTCATGGGAGTGAATGAAAAAAGCTTCTTCCACAAGTGGTCATCTCCATCCTGCTACGAGGAAAAGACTCTCACCCTATCACCGTACAGCGGGTGAATGAAAGCATTTCCCGTGACTGTGCATCGAAACCCAATGTGTACCTGGCCCATCACACCACCCTGGACTTGGACGGTCTCTACGACCAGGTACACCTCTACAAGGCCACGGCCCCTGAAAGACATCGCACTCAACCGCAGCACTCACACCAGGAGCAACAGAGCGATGAGCACCCTGCCCAGACCTGAGACTCTCCCCTCCCCCCACCCCCCATCACCCAGAGGATCTGCATTCAG
>NW_019944457.1:0-11247 GCF_002910315.2 Salvelinus sp. IW2-2015 | reverse complement strand
ATGATTGGTGAGAAAAATTGATAATAAGAAGATTGTGGGAGCTGTCTGTTAGATTTCAGTGCAGCCTTTGATATTATTGACCATAAACTGTTGTTGAGAAACGTATGTTTTATGGCTTTTCAACCTCTGCCATTACGTGGTCAGAACTATCTATCTAATAGAACTCAAAGGGTTTTCTTAATGGAACTTCTCTAATGTCAAACATGTAAGTGTGGTGTACCCAGGGCAGCTCTCTAGGCCCTCTACTCTTTTCTATTTTTACAATGACCTGCCACTGGCATTAAACAAAGCCTGTGTGTCCATGTATGCTGATGACAACCAAATACCATCAGCAAACACAGCTAATGAAGTCACTGAAACCCTTAACAAAGAGTTGCAGTCTGTTTTGGAATGGGTGGCCAGTAATAAACGGGTCCTGAACATCTCTAAAAACTAAGAGCATTGTATTGGTACAAATCATTCCTAAGTTCTAGACTCAGCTGAATCTGGTAATGAATGTGTGGCTGTTGAACAAGTTGAGAGACTAAATTACTTGGGTTACCTTAGATTGTAAACTGTCATGGTCAAAAATATATTCAATGGTTGTAAAGAGGGAGAGGTCTGTCCGTTCAAAGAGATGTCTTGCTTTTACCCACACTCCAAAAAGCAAGTTCTGCAGGCTCTAGTTTGTCTTATCTTGATTATTGTCCAGTCGTGTGTAGTGCTGCAAGAAAGACCTAGTTAAGTGCAGCTGGCCCAGAACAGAGCGCACGCTTGCTCTTCATTGTAATCAGAGGGTTAATTACAGTACAGTCAAAAGGTTGGAACAACCTACTCATTCCAGGGTTTTTCTTTATAGAATAATAGTGAAGACATCAAAACTATGAAATAACACATATGGAATCATGTAGTAACCAAAAAAAGTGTTAAACAAAGTCAATGAATCATGTAGTAATCCTGGTACTGTAATAATAACCAAAGGGTTGATGAGAGATTGACTGCATCATTTTTTTTTTAAGAAATAGGAAATTCCAAATTTTTGCATCGTCAACCTACACACAGCTCTGACACACACACACACACACACACACACACACACCAGACATGCCACCAGGGGTCTTTTCACAGTCCCCAAATCCGAAACAAATTCAAGAAAGGCACAGTATTATATAGAGCCATTATTGATGGAACTCTTCCATCTCAGATTGCTCAAATAAACAGTTATAAGCAACACCTCACGGTACTACTCCTCTATTGACCTGATAGTTTGTGTGATCTAGTAGTTGATATGTAGGCTACGTGTGCCTTTTTTATTTATTTATGTAGTTCTGTCCTTGACTATTCTTGTCTATTAATGTTCTGTATTATGTCATATTTCTTGTTTGTGTGGAACCCAGGAAGAGTAGCTGCTGCTTTTACATCTGCTAATGGGGATCCTATTAAAAATAAAATTTATAAAATGGGTTTATAGCGTACGGACAGACGGACTTCCTTGGCCGGTCTCTTCCTGATTGGAGGAGGTCACCTCTACAGGATGTCTCACTCTTGGACAGGAACAGAAGGCTGCTCCACATCGAACAGCAGCTGAGCTAAACTAAGCTACTAAAGACAGCTAAAGCTAAGACTACACTCCACAGCTCACAGTACAGACAGCTCCGGAAATTTCCCAAAAAATCAGAATTTTGAATGAGTTAAACCTGGATTTTTTTTCTCTCTCACAGACTTACTCAGGAGACCTTTACAACAGAAACCTCAATCAAATCGAAACTTCAAGTACATCCTTGAATATAAACAAAAATATCTGGAAAGGACTCGTACGTCCAAACAATCAAGTCAAGGAAAGCAACAGTAAAACCTACAAAGTACAAAGAGAAGCTCCTCAAGGAAAAATCCAAAGACACTATTTGCTGACTGTTACATAAATGGGAACGTAAGCAGCCTCATCTTCACACAGACCAGCCCCTGGCATGGCACAGGGCCATAAGAACACACTACCCTCTCTGTCAAGAAGAGCTATTAAACCAGGGTGGAAAGTCCAATACTGGACTTGGAGGACACTGCGACAGTCAATCAGTACACGTCTGGAACTGTAGTAGTGCAGGGAAACACAACGTTTTCAGACCTTTTACAGGGTCAAAGAGAGCACAGCAGGAGAACCCCTGGTGACGACCAGGCTACTTCAGAACCCGACCACAGGCAGGACAGACGAGATAGGACCCACCAACCCAACCCGACCCCCCAGAGGACAGACAAAAGGCCAGAGATTGTTCTCAAACAGGAAATGTGTAGAGGAAAACAAAGACCCGGCGCTGGAGCTGCTGTCAGAGGACCGACTACGGTCCCCGAGCCACATCATAATGCACAACAGCACAAACGACCCTGAGGGCCCGGCAGGAAAGGGTGGCCACAGCATTCATGGGATGAATGAAAAAAGCTTCTTCCACAAGTGGTCATCTCCATCCTGCTACGAGGAAAAGACTCTCACCCTATCACCGTACAGCGGTGAATGAAAGCATTTCCCGTGACGTGCATCGAAACCCAATGTGTACCTGGCCCATCACACCACCCTGGACTTGGACGGTCTCTACGACCAGGTACACCTCTACAAGCCACGGCCCTGAAAGACATCGCACTCAACCGCAGCACTCACACAGGAGCAACAGAGCGATGAGCACCCTGCCCAGACCTGAGACCCACCCCCCCCCCCCCCCCCCCATCACCCAGAGGATCTGCATTCAGACCAATGTTCCCTCGGACTGCCACGCAGATTAAATATCAGCACGAGATTGAACTTAACTTTCTAGAGTTTTCCCCCTTTAGTTAACACTATCAACGTTCACTCTACTGTGGGAATTGTGATTGAATCCACACAATATTAGCCACTTTCAATGTAATATACCGAAACGAAACAACTAGGCAAGAGATTCTAGGCACAAGTAGGAATCTATTGCATTAACATGCACGACTTCCTCTACACAGACCGGTGCTCCATAACCAATCAGGCTTCAGTAGGCCTATACGCAACTAGCCATTGCCATATATGGATCTGTGCCATTCACTTTGAACTGGACTGTGTTTACAGCATGAGCTTGTTTGTGAATATTCAAAAGCAGATAGTGAGTTATTAGCCCAGTTATAGATCATTTCTAGTCAACAATGGGGGAGTGGTTTTCTTCCTACAAGAGCAACAAAACGTTGCATTTCTAGCTATCTTTGAAAAACGAGTCAGGTACAGAGCTTAAAGGGCAGTATTTTGAGACGGTCTCGAAAAAGCTAAAGAAGCCAATAGGCAGAGGGTAGCATCTCTGTAATAATGGTTTGGGAATAATAATGATTTTGATTTTGTTAAAGTGGTTTCTTGCATCAAACACCACAACATTTTGTACAGGTGGATAAACAGGTTAATGTCAAGCCCTGCGTGTTTTTTTCCAGAAGTGGAATGTAGACCTACATTGAACACCACACATTGGCTGCTATTGTAGCTGAATAATAGAACAGCTGTGTTAAAATGTTATGGTATGCATTTTTACCAATTGTTATATTGTTTTTTTTCAAGGTAGGCCACTCGTAGGCCTACATTATGAACAAATAGCCACAGGAGCTACTTGGTCACTGTTCAATGAATTTACCACAAGTGGACTCCAATCAAGTTGTAGAACACTCAGGATGATTAATGGAAACAGGATGCACCTGAGCTCAATTTGGAGTCTCATAGCAAAGGGTTATGAATACTTATGTAAATAAGGTATGTTTTTTTTTGTTTTGTAATAAATGTGCAAAAATGTCTAAAAACCTGTTTTCACTTTGTCATGATGGGGTATTGTGATGTCATGATGGGTATTGTGATGTCATGATGGGGTATTGTGTGTCATGATGGGTATTGTGATGTCATGATGTGTGTACTGTGTGTAGATTGATGAGGAAACACATTCATTTAATCACTTTTAGAATAAGGCTGTAACGCACAAAATGTTTAAAAATCAAGCGGTCTGAATACTTCCAAATTTATCATAGAGACTCAGTGAGAATAACCTTGCACAGTATAGGATATGTGCCCACTGCCCACAAAATGAGCTGTACTTCCTAACAAATGCATGACCACATTAGAGACATATTTACCACAGATCACACAGACCCACAAAGAATTTGAAAACAAATCAACATTGAATAAACTCTCATATCTGTTAGGCGAATTACCACACCATGTGCAAATCACAGCAGCAAGATGTGTCCCATTCCCTGATAAGGACAGACAGACAGAGACGACAGAGGAGACACACACACACAAACACAGAACAAGCAGGAGGAGGGGACAGATAACCAATACTTAATGGGTTTATAGCGGACGGAAAGACGACTTGTCTACTCCTGATTGGAGGTCACCTCTACAGGATGTCTCAGTTCTTGGACACGAACAGGAAGGAGCACTTAACAAGGTTGCCCACTGCAGCCGAGCAGGCTGGGTAGTAATATGTGGGCTGGGGACAGTACAAGATAGTAAAGACCGGCGAGGTAGAGGTGTGTGTGTGTGGAGCAGGTACTGTAGTGATGACAGACATTGAGTGACTGGAGGAGAACACACACAACACACACACACACACACACACACACACACACACACACACACACACACACACACACACACACACACACCACCATTTTAATTGAATGTAACCTTTATTTAACTAGGCAAGTTAGATAAAACACATTCTTATTTACAATGACTCTGGCCAAACCCGGACGACGATGGGCCAATTGTGGCGCCACCCTATGGGACCTCCAATCACGGGGTGGGTTGGATACAGCCTGGATCGAACCAGGGTGTCTGTAGTGACGCCTCTAGCACTGAGATGCAGTGCCTAGACCACTTTTTTAATTGAGTAATTTAGCAGATCTCTTATCTAGAGAGATTTAGAGTCAGTGCATTCATCTGAAGGTAGCTAGGTGGAGAACCACATATCACAGGCATAAAGTAGCTATAAGAAAAGTCAAGTGTTTTTGGTTGTTGCTGTAAAGCGTAACAGTAGCAATTCTTCAGAGACAGACTAAAGCAATGGCCCTGCCGCTTCAGAACAGACTAAAGCAATGGCCCTGCCGCTTCAGAGACAGACTAAAGCAATGCCCTGTCGCTTCAGAGACAGACTAAAGCAATGGCCTGCAGCTTCAGAGACAGACTAAAGCAATGGCCCTTCCGCTTCAGAGACAGACTAAAGCAATGCCCTGCCGCTTCAGAGACAGACTAAAGCAATGCCCTGCCGCTTCAGAGACAGACTAAAAGCAATGGCCCTGTCGCTTCAGAGACAGACTTAAAGCAATGGCCCTGCCCTTCAGAGACAGACTAAAGCAATGGCCCTGCGCTTCAGAGACAGACTAAAGCAATGGCCCTGTCGCTTCAGATTCAGAGACAGACTAAAGCAATGGCCCTGCCGCTTCAGAGACAGACTAAAGCAATGGCCCTGCCGCTTCAGAGACAGACTAAAGCAATGGCCCTGCAGCTTCAGAGACAGACTAAAGGGTATAGCTACTCAATCATAGCACTAACAACAAAGGTGTGTGTGTGACACCTGCCTGCATGTCTAAATCAAGTCCTGGGTTTGATCACGGCTGCAGCTCAAAGTTTATACACAGATACAAACAGAATAGTATAATTGACAGGCGTTTCAACACACAAGTTGGTTCAAAACAAATACTCCTGTCACCGAGCATCTGTCGAGAAAATCATCTGGGATTCATTGTCATCATAAACACAAAGCACTTCTTGTTTCTGACAAAGAGATTCAAAAGAAAGGGCCAAATTTCAAAATAAATATTATTTTAAGAGGAATCCTTTAAAAGCATTTTTTTTTTAAATATTCATTGGGAAATAAATAGTTTTAATCGAAAGGCTTTGAGCTGTCCGTATTCCCTGCTACTAATTTGACGTGAGACACTTTCAGATTCATTGAGGAGGAAGTCAGTCTTCAAAATGGCGCCCTACTCCCTATATAGTGCACTGTCACCCATGGGGATCTTTTCAAAAGTAGTTCACTAACTCAAATCAAATTGATTTATAAAAGCCCTTCGTACATCAGCTGATATCTCAAAGTGCTGTACAGAAACCCAGCCTAAAACCCCAAACAGCAAGCAATGCAGGTGTAGAAGCACGGTGGCTAGGAAAAACTCCCTAGAAAGGCCAAAACCTAGGAAGAAACCTAGAGAGGAACCAGGCTATGAGGGGTGGCCAGTTCTCTTCTGGCTGTGCCGGGTGGAGATTATAACAGAACATGGCCAAGATGTTCAAATGTTCAAAAATGACCAGCATGGTCAGATAATAATAATCACAGTGGTTGTAGAGGGTGCAACAGGTCAGCACGTGTGTGTGTGTGTGTGTGTGTGTGTGTGTGTGTGTGTGTGTGTGTGTGAGACCTGCCTTTATACAGAGAGTGAAGCACCATTTGGGACACATGTGAAGACTAGAAAGGAGAATTCAAATAAGAATGACAGGTAGCTCGGTAACACGTTGAGGGAGGGAGGGAGGGCGGACAGGCGGAATAGGCGAAAGCATTGAAGTCAGTCAGACAGTCCAGACATCAAGAAACTTGAGGCTATTCTCCAATAACTGTCTAGTAAGTCGTATTCTGCCGTGGGGGGGTATGTAATTCTGCCGCCAACAGGGGAAAAGGCGGGGGTTTGATCTGCGCGGGTGTATTCGTGGGGGGTGTATTCTGCCGTGGGGGGGTTGTTATTCTGCCGTGGGGGGGCGTGTATTCTTGCCGTGGGGGGGTTGTATTCTGCCGTGGGGGGGTTGGCTACTTGAGCTAGTGAATGGTTCTAGTTCATTTGTCCTTCGAGGCAAATTCAATGATTGATTGATTGATTATTACTTGACTAGAGGCAGCAGATGATTAATTAACCACTGCTGACTAGAGGCAGGATGAAGGTAGTAAATGACTGATCGACTGATTGAGTTACCTGACTAGAGGCAAGGATGAGGTAGTAAATGACTGATCGACTGATTGATACCTGACTAGAGGCAGCATGAGGTAGTAAATGACTGATACGACTGATTGATTACCTGACTAGCGGCAGCATGAGGTAGTGATATGATTTGATTACTGACTAGCGGCAGCATGAGGTAGGTAAGTTGTTAATACAATTTGTTGTTAATTAATTATTTCTGCGTTATATTACGATTAATACTTAAGTACATTTTTGCTTAGTCATTCACATTTTTATTATAGTATTATTTCGATGTTATATTCATCATGATATTAAAGTTATGAAAATCTAAAAAATAATTGATTACCTGACTGCCGGCAGCATTGAGGTTAGTGTTGATTGATTACCTGACTAGCGGCAGCATGAAGTGGTATGATTGATTACCTGACTAGCGGCAGCATGAGGTAGTGTATGATTGATTACTGCTGACTAGCGGCCGCATGAGGTAGTGTAGATTGTTACTGCTAGCGGCAGCATGAGAGTGTACGCTACTGGAGTCCTTCCCTCATACAGAAGGCGGGTCGATCAGGTGCGCAGGTTCTGATACATCATCTCTTATAAAGGGGGTGAAGGGAGGCCTAGTGGGAGGAGAGACAGTTAGAGAAAGACAACGATACTATACACTACTATACTAGTGGGGAGGAGAGATACCTAGTTAGTTGAGAACTACACTACAACTCTCCTTGTCCGTCCTCGTTCCCATTCTAACGCGGGAGACCTTGTCCGTCCTCGTTCCCATTCTAACGCGGGAGACCTTGTCCGTCTCGTTCCATTCTAACGCGGGGAGACCTTGTCCGTTCCTCGTTTCCATTCTAACGCGGGGAGACCCTTGTCCGTCCTCGTTCCATTCTAACGCGGGGAGACCTTGTCCGTCCTCGTTCCCATTCTTAACGCGGGGAGACCTTGTCCGTCCTCGTTCCCATTCTAACGCGGGGGGACCTTGTCCGTCCTCGTTCCATTCTAACGCGGG
This sequence comes from Salvelinus sp. IW2-2015, assembly GCF_002910315.2. NCBI lineage: Eukaryota > Metazoa > Chordata > Actinopteri > Salmoniformes > Salmonidae > Salvelinus > Salvelinus sp. IW2-2015. Next base: position 3,320 of record NW_019944457.1, on the reverse strand, counting down.
AGACCTTGTCCTCCTCGTTCCCATTCTAACGCGGGAGACCTTGTCCGTCCTCGTTCCCATTCTAACGCGGGGAGACCTTGTCCGTCCTCGTTCCCATTCTAACAGCGGGGAGACCTTGTCGTCGTTCCCATTCTAACGCGGGGAGACCTTGTCCGTCCTCGTTCCCATTTCTAACGCGGGGAGACCTTGTCCGTCCTCGTTCCCATTCTAACGCGGGAGACCTTGTCGTCCTCGTCCCATTCTAACGCGGGGAGACCTTGTCCGTCCTCGTTCCCATTCTAACCGGGGAGACCTTCGTCCTCGTTCCCATTCTAACTCGGGGAGACCTTGTCCTCGTTCCCATTCTAACTCGGGAGAGGCCTTGTCCCGTTACCATTCTAACTCGGGGAGACCTTGTCCTCGTTCCCATTCTAACTCGGGGAGACCTTGTCCTCGTTCCATTCTAACGGGGGGGACCTTTGTGCTCGTTCCCATTCTAACGCGGGGAGACCTTGTGCTCGTTCCCATTCTAACTCGGGAGACCTTGTCCCCGTTACCATTCTAACTCGGGGAGACCTTGTCCCCGTTACCATTCTAACTCGGGGAGACCTTGTCCCCGTTACCATTCTAACTCGGGGAGGCCTTGTCCTCGTTCCCATTTCTAACTCGGAGGAGCCTTGTCCTCGTTAACCATTCTAACCGCGGGAGACCTTGTGTCGTTACCATTCTAACTCGGGGAGACCTTGTCCTCGTTACCATTCTAACTCGGGGGAGGCCTTGTCCTCGTTACCATTCTAACTCAAGAGACCTTGTCCTCGTCCCATTTCTAACTCGGGAGGAGACCTTGTCCCCGTTTCCCATTCTAACTCAGAGACCTTGTTCCTCATACAAAGACATCTGCGTTGAGAACTAATGTAAAATTATTTATATGCAGCAGACTTAAGACAAACTTTTTTCTTTAAGAATTTCTGTTGAGGAGGAACTTAAGTTTAACCAGAGATTTAGTTACAGCCTGATATACACACAATGCATCACGAGAGGTACAGAATCACCAAAGGTACAGAGTCACGAGGTACAGATTCACGAGGCTGTACAGCGTCACGAGGTAAAGCGTCGCGGGTACAGCGTACGCGGAGGTACAGCGTCACGATGATACAGCGTCACGAGGTACAGCGTCACGAGGTGCAGCGTCACGGAGCGCGCAGCGTCACGAAGGTACATCAGCACGTCACGAGGTACCAGCGTCACGAGGTACAGCGTCACGAGGTACAGCGTCACGAGGTACAGCGTCACGAGGTACAGCGTCCCGAGGTACAGCGTCCCGAGGTACAGCGTCACGAGGTACAGCGTCACGAGGTACAGCATCACGAGGTACAGCATCACGAGGTACAGCATCACGAGGTACAGCATCACGAGGTACAGCATCACGAGGTACAGCATCACGAGGTACAGCATCGGAGCGCTCGTTATTTAGAACGGTCCGGTGCATGAGTTCCAAACGCAATTGTTTTGGCGAAGAGAAAATGTCGCCCTCGATAAACTATTTTCAATGGAAGCAGATGTCATTGAGCAGAGTTGAGCCAGGTTAAACATGATGCACCTGTTACCCATGTGACTCACCATCAGTCTGCACATGGAGAACAGAACACTGAAGAGATTCTCCAGAGCCCCCAGACAGTCCTCTGTTCCACTCTCTCCCTGTAGGGTTACAATGCACAGTTACAAACATCATCTTCCTCCTCCTCCTCCTCCTCCACCCTAGCATGTTCCATACATAACACAACAGATCTTTAAACAGAATCATTGATGATCAACTCAATTCATTCGCATTACTTCAGTCAATATAGCACAGTCAACAGAGCAACAGTGGTATAGTGGTTACTTCAGTCAATATAGCATAGTCAACAGAGAAACAGTGGTATAGTGGTTACTTCAGTCAATATAGCACAGTCAACAGAGAAACAGTGTTATAGCGGTTACTGTACCTTTAAGCTATTTGACTGCATCAGTGTTTGAGGGTGAACTCACCTTGAAACGCCTACGGTTGGTCCTCACGTACCAGTTGGTCAGCATGTCCACAAACTTGACAAGCTTTGGCACCACCGTGTACAGCCTGTAAGCTGCAAGCAGACACTCGGATTACAACTCATGTCTGGAGTGAGAGGGGAGCGGCTGGGGAAAGGTTGTCTTTATAACGACAGACAGTAGCAGAGCTTTGCATCGCGAACTGGGGTTGCGGGGTCCGAATCGACGCATTGAAAGAATGKTGTATTCAKATGCAGTGTTGTCTATTMAAGCAATAAGGCCCGAGGAGGTGTGGTATACGGCCGATATACCACGGATATACCATGTTCTTAAGCACGACGCAACGCGGAGAGCCTGGAAACAGCCCTTAACCGTGGTATATTGGCCATATATCACAAACCTCCCGAGGTGCCTTTTTTTCTATTATAAACTGGTTACCAATGTAATTAGAGCATACGGTGGTATACGGTCTGAAATACCACGGCTGTCAGCCAATCAGCATTCGATGCTCGAACCACCCAGTTTATAATGTGTTTTATTATGTTGTTATTATATATCCATCATGTTGGCAGTAATAATTGCCCCTTTAGCTATTTACTGAATTTAATTTCATTTAATTAACTGAATGTAACATTAAGTATCTCATTTCTTAAAAAACCTTTCAGTGGATTTCAGTGAAAAGGTGTAGTGTTGTCACTCATCTCAGCCTTGAAGACCTGGATGAGAGACTGTGTGTGTGTGTGTGTGTGTGTGTGTGTGTGTGTGTGTACGGTGTGTACACGTTGTGTGTGTGTCAAATAAAAATCCCAACAAATGAAGAGAGAAAATTAGATCGTAGTCTTGTATTGCCTGTTTGATGGTTCGTCAAAGGTCGTAGCGGGATTTCTAATAAGCGTCCGGGTTAGTGTCCCGCTCCTTAAAAGCGGCAGCTCTAGCCATTAGGCTCAGTGAGGATGTTGCCTGTACTCCATGGCTTCTGGTTGGGATATGTACGTACGGTCAACTGTGAGGACGACGTCGTCGATGCACTTATTATTACTGATCCTGAAGTGGAAAAACTCGCCAATGTTAATAGAAGAACCACGGAACATATTCCAGTCTGTGTTAGTGAAACAGTCCTGTAGATTAGTGTGTGTGTGTGGTGTGTGGTGTGTGTGTGTGTGTGTGTGTGTGAAGCTCACCATCCATCTCAGCCCTGAAGAACTGGATGAGAGACTGGGTGAACGACTGGATCCACTTGTCCATGGTTGTCACTGCCACTTAGCTGTGGCCTCGTGTACAGGAAGCTGATTGCCGTCCTCCTGAAGGGCAAAAAA
>NW_019944456.1:127383-128642 GCF_002910315.2 Salvelinus sp. IW2-2015 | reverse complement strand
ACATCATTATATATGACAACATATTCAGAGTGTAGGTGACACATACATCAAGACCTCAGAGAAAAGGGACAAAACACAATCTACACAACATGACCAAAAGTATGTGGACTCCTGCTCGTCCAACATCTCATTCCAACATCACGGGCATTAATACGGACTTGGGTCCACGCCCTTTGCTGCTATAACAGTCCTCCCACTCTTCTGCTCTACACTCAATGTTTGAACATTTCTGAGGGGGACTTGCTTCCATTCAGCCACAAGAGCATTAGTGAGTTCGGGGCACTGATGTTCGGCGATTAGGCCTGGTTTGCAGTCTACGTTCCAATTCATCCCAAAGGTGTTGGATGGGGTTGAGGTCAGGGCTTTGTGCAGGCCAGTCAAGTTCTTCCACACTGATCTGGACAAACCATTTATGTACTACCTCGCTTTGTGCAGGGGAGCATTGTCATGCTGAAACAGGAAAGGGCCTTCACCAAACTGTTGCCACAGAGTTGGAAGCACAGAATGGTCTAGAATGTCATTGTATGCTGTAGCGTTAAGATTTCCCTTCACTGGAACTAAGGGGCCTAGTCCGAACCATGAAAAACAGCCCCAGGCCAGTATTCATCCTCCACCAAACTTTACAGTTGGCAATATGCATTCGGAAAAGGTAGCATTCTCCTGGCATCTGCCAAACCCAGATAAGTCCGTTGGACTGCCAGATGGTGAAGCGTGAGTCATCACTCCAGAGAACGCGTCTCCACTGCTCCAGAGTCCAATGGCGGCAAGCTTTACACCACACCAGTTAACGCTTGTCATTGCACATGGTGATCTTAGGCTTGTGTGCTGCTGCTCAGCCATGGAAACCCACTTCATGAAGCTCCCGATGAACAGTTCTCGTGCTGAAGTTGCTTAAAGAGGCAGTTTGGAACTCAGTAGTGAGGGTTTGCAAACGAGGACAGACAATTTTTTGGCGCTATGCACTTCAGCACTCGCCGGTCCCGTTCCGTGAGCTTGTGTGGCCTACCACTTCGCGGCTGAGCCGTTGTTTCTCCTAGATGTTTCAACTTCACAATAACAGCGCTTACAGTTGACCGCGGCAGCTCTAACAGGGCAGAAACTTGACGAACTGACTTGGAAAGGTGACATCCTATGACGGTGCCACGTTGAAAGTCACTGAGCTCTTCAGTAAGGCCATTCTACTGCCAATGTTTGTCCATGGAGATTGCATAGCTGTGTGCTTGATTTTATACACCTGTCAGCAACGGGTATGGCTGAAA
>NW_019944456.1:98219-121975 GCF_002910315.2 Salvelinus sp. IW2-2015 | reverse complement strand
ACCGCCAATAGCTGGTAGATGTGACTCACATGGGAAGCTATGAACACTAACGTCTAATCCTCTGTATAAAGTCCTTCTCATTATGGGGACTCTGGTTTCACTACAGTCTGTCGCAATATCCACACTAAGATTATCCCACTACTTACAGTAGTATAAAAGGTCATGAATACTCCACTAATGTGATAATCTGATGTATGGTGACCACTGTCCTGGTTATCCTGCTGGAGAGAAGAATGGGTCTACCCAATCCCTACGCTGACCCACTACTTAAGTGATTTCATTGGCCACGACACACTCCTCCTTCTGCTTGCCCAAAGTCATTTGATAGAGTAGCTTACATGACAGGGACAAGTTTATAACTTATGTAAAAGACAACTTTTGTAATGAAAGTAGCCTTGCTACATCTATAAATTATTATTCAAACGCAAAAGTCGTTGAAGGACCACATTTTGACCGATTCTCCACACTATATAAACAGTGGAAGCCAGTATAATAACTCACCCTTCTCTTAGGGGTCCTTATACGCGGAGGCTTTAGCGTCAGGCGCTCTGGTAGACAGACCCAAGCCCTGTAGCCACATGCAATGACGAAGCAGCGCTGATCTCCTACTTGATCTCTGCTACTCCCCAGTGCCCTTCAATGTCCCGGTTCTTTGTACCAACGACTCAATGCTTTTTCCTGTGGGAGAGAGACACACACGCAGCATTACATAACACAAACAGACACACGCAACGCTGTATGGCCGCACACATTGCATATACACATGTGGCACACACGCACACGCCCACACAATACAACACACACCACATACACACAACACCACCACACACACACACACACACAACACACACACACACACACACACACACACCACACACACACAACACACACAACCACCACCACAAACACACACACACACACACCACACACAAACACACACCACACACACACACAACACCAACACAAACACACAGAGCCACATTCAGGCCCATCAGAGAATAGCCTTCAGGCTGCGAGTACAGCAGAGAGTAGACTATAGACCCCAGCAGGTAAGAGGTGAACAGATTAAAACCAGCAGGTAGTAGGAGGTGAACAGAGTTAAAGAACCAGAGGGTATTAGAGGGAACAGATTTAAGACCACTGTAATAGGAGGTGAACAGATTACAAAGACAATGCTGGTATAGAGCTGAACAGATTAAAGACCAGCTGTATAGAGGGAAACAGATAAAGACCAGCGCGGTATAGAGGGAAAACAGATTAAAGACAGGCGCTGGTACAGATGGTGAACAGATAAAGACCACTGGTATAGAGGTGGAACCAGATTAAGACCAGCTGTCATGAGGGAAACAGATAAGACCAGCTGTTAATATGTAGATGAACAGAATTAAAACGACGCAGCTTGGTATAGAGATGACAGATAAAGACAGGCTGAGTTATAGAGGCGAACAGATTAAAAACCAGCTGTATAGACGGGAAACAGATTAAAAGACCAAGCTGGTATTATAGAGTGTGACGATTAAGGAAGCATGGTATAAGAGGCGCAACAGATTAAAGACAGCTGGTTATAGAGGGAAACAGATTTAAAGGACCAGCTGGTATAGAGGTGAACAGATAAAAGACCAGCCTGGTATTAGAGCGTGAACAGATTCAAGACCAGGCTGTATAGGAGGTGAACAGCATTAAAGACGCAAGCTGGTATTGAGGAAACAGATTAAAGAGCCAGCTGGTATAAGAGGAAACAGATTAAAGACCAGCTGGTTTAGAGGGAAACAGATTAAAGACCAGCTGGTATAGAGGTGAAACAGATTAAAGACGCAGCTGGAATGGAGGGAAACAGATTAAATGACCACTGTATAGAGGAAACAGATTAAAGACCAGCTGTATAGAGGGAAAACATTTAAAGTGACCAGCTGGTTATAGAGGGAAACAGATTAAAGACCAGCTGGTATAGAGGGAAAAAAACCAGGCTAATGGGAACAGTTAAAGACCAGCTGGTATAGGAGGAAAACAGATTAATAAGACCACGCTGGTATAGAGAAACAGATTTAAAGACCAGCTGGTGTTATAGAGGTAAAACAGATTAAAGACCAAGGTGGTATAGAGGGAAACAGATTAAAGAACCAGTGGTATGAGGGAAACAGATTAAAGACCAGCTGGTATAGAGGGAAATCAAGATTAAAGACCCAGCTGGTAAGGGACGATAGAAGACAGGCTTGTAGAGAACAAAGTACCTGGATAGAGGGAAGAAACAGATTAAAGCAGCTCGCGTATAGAGGGAAACAGATTAAAAGACCAGCTGGTATAGAGGGAAAACAGATTAAGACCAGCTGTATAGAGATGAACAGATTAAAGACCAGCTGGTATAGAGGGAAAACGATTAAAGACCAGCTGTATAGAGGAAACAGATTAAAGACCAGCTGGTATAGAGGGAAACAGATTAAAGACCAGCTGGTATAGAGGGAAACAGATTAAAGATCACACAGTAAGAAGCTTTCTGATTTCTGGATACAACACATAATAGTTAAATGGAAGAGCATGGGGAAGAGAAAGACGGAGAAGAGAGAGAGAGAGACTGAAAGGGACAGACAATATTCAGAATAATAGAGAAGAGAGAGAGAGAGAGAGAGAGAGAGAGAAGAGAGAGAGAGAGAGAGAAGAGAAGAGAGAGAGAGAGAGAGAGAGAGAGGAGAGCGATAGACTGAAAAGGTGGACAGACTATATTCAGAATAATAGAGTGAGAGAAGAGAGAGAAGAGAGAGAGAGAGAGAGAGAGAGAGAGAGAGGGGGGGGAGGAGAGCGAGAGACTGAAGGTGGACAGACAATATTGAGAATAATAAGAGAGAGAGGAGAGAGAGAGAGAGAGAGGAAGAAAAGGAGTATATGAATAACAGAAGAAAACAGATATGTCTCTAGAATGATCAGAATCATAAACCATTGAGCATCTTGATAAATGTCCTCTCAGACCTAATTGAAACCAGCCATAACAGTTCCTATTAGCCCTGGGAACATGACAACTATATTATTATGAGTTTATCAGTCTGGCTGGAGAAGGTCAATATAATACATTGTCTGTGTATATAGTGTGTGTGTGTGTTTCTCTCTCTCTGTGTGTGAGCGAGAGAGAGAGAGAGAGAAGAGAGAGAGAGAGAGAGAGAGAGGAGAGAGAGAGAAGAGAAGAGAGAGAGGAAGAGAGTGGAGAAGAGAGAGAGAGAGGAGAGAGAGAGAGGAGAGAGAGAGAGAGAGAGAGAGAGAGAGAGAGAGAGAGAGAGAGAGAGGAGAGAGACGAGAGGGTGAGAGAGAGAGAATGCGGATGTATGCCTGTATGCGTGTGTGTGTGTGTGTGTGCGTGTGCTTGCAAGCATGGTTGTGTGTTACGGCCAGCACGGACCTCATTAATTACAGATATGTCTCAGGGAAGAGTATTTCAATTAGAACTATTGCAGAAGGAGACGGCTATTAGATATTTCATATGTCTCGAAGTATTATGTTATTATATAATGTTATCTGACTCATGCTGTGGCCGTAAATCATAATCTAACAACATGGAGCAGACAGCAACATGTCTCTGGATCCCTCAGACAGACAGTCTCCTTCTGTTTGCTTCTTTATATCGTTCCTGGCCATGTACTGTGGTCGTAGAATGCAATGAAGGTTCTGCTATAGAACTAGAATGAATTCTAATTCCATGAGTTCCGTATACACCTTGGTGGTGCTTCTTGGTTCTGTTGTATTGACGGTGTGACTTGGTTCTGTTGTATTGACGGTGTGACTTGAGTTCTGGACTAGAATGTAACTGCTGGTAGTTGTGTAGGGCTACAAGAATGACCTTTAACAAGTCAAATTGTACAGTACGTACTCTTTAAAATATAGCTGGGTCTTGTGTGCTTTGACCTTTCCCAGACATTTCTATACAAATCAATACTCCAATACACCTTCATGTGAGGAAATGTAAAGAAATGTACATGGCAAGATAATGCATGAATAGTATACTGAATACATAGTATGAATATAATATACTAGTATATTGTATATATACTATATATACAGTATACTAGTATATTATATACATACTATATATACAGTATACTAGTATATTATAGATATACTATATATTCAGTACACTAGTATATTATATACATACTATATACAATATAATAGTATATTATATTCATACTATATATACATAGTATACTAGTATATGATATACATACTATATATACAGTATACTAGTATATTATATACATACTATATATTCAGTATACTAGTATATTATATGCATACTATATATACAGTATAGTAGTATAGTATATACATATTGTATATACAGTATACTAGTATATGGCATACTGTAATGGTATATATACAGTACACTAGTATTATATACATACTATATATGCAGTATACTAGTATATTATATACCTACTATATACATTATACTAGTATAGTATATACATACTATATATACAGTATACTAGTATAGTATATGCACACTATATATACAGTATACTAGTATATTATATAACATATTATATATACAGTATATACATGTATATACTATCTATAGCATCTATATATTCAGACAAACCTTGGTAGCCCTGAAGCAGAAAGCGGTGGACTTGGTATCGGACTTCTCTCTCTCCTGTAGGACCAGACCCTGCTCTTCGGTCAGCGCCAGGTAGTGACCGGTGGACAGGTGTCGCAGACGGAACGCCTGCCCATAGCGAATGTGGCTACCGCTCCAGCTGACCAATCACATAGAGGGGAGGAACCCAGAGAGATGTCAATCTAAATGCTACAGTAATCCCTATAACCCATTCCCAATGAAAAATAGGGGAACAACCATGTCAACAAAGCATGTGACAAATAACATTTGATTTGATTTTGATTTTGATTATAAGACACGCAACAAGAGTTGATGATATGCAGTTTTTTGTATTTTTTTGTTGTCTTTTGGTGAGTTTTATTGGGTATTTATTGGTGTTGTATGTATTGGCTGGTGCCATCAAATGTCCCCTTTGGGGGATTAATAAAGTGCTATCTTATCTTAACGTGTGAGTGAAAATGTGTCTGTTTGTTAGAGACATTGAGTGTGTTTCATTCAGATGTATTTTGGGGAGAGGAGACATACAGCATACAGCCTCAGGCATTTCAGCATCCTTCTACAATGAAGCACATCCACTGTTTCAAAATATCTTAGTACACTGGTTTTCAAACCTCCTCGGGGACCTCCATATCTTTAAATTGTTGTTATAGACCTGAACTAGCTTACCTGATTAACCTAGTCAAGGGTTTTATGATTAGTTGACGGTTGGAATCCATGGAACGGCTGTCTCCAATCATTTATACAACGTGACAGAATAACCAACACTAAATGGTGACAGCGGGAATGGCCCGTCCGACGATGCCACAACTTTGGCAGCTGCAATGGCCCGCCCAACACCACTGCAACTGGCCCGCCCGACGTCGCCGCAACTTCGGCAGCTGCAATGGCCCGCCCAACACCACTGCAACTGGCCCGTCCGACACCGCTGATACTTCGGCCGCTGCAACTGGCCGTCCGATGCCGCCGCAACTTCGGCAGCTGCAACTGGCCCTGACCGACCCGCACCACGTTCCTGTGGTCGTCCTCGAGGCCAGTGTCGTCCCACTGCTTGTGCAGCGCGTCAGGGGAGGGGTACGGCCCAGAGGAGCGGTGCTGGGTTCCTGCGGTTGACATCCTAGACGCTTCGCTGACTAGGGATTTTCACCATCGGCGCCCTGAATGACCCGCCCCGCATCCCTGGGGTCGCCCTGAGACCGGTGTCTTTCCGCGTAGGGGGGGGAGGGGTACTTTCACGGATTACCCCGATACTGCTGCTCATTCGTGCACCAGCTCCGGAAGTCTACGTCACCGGCCTTCTAGGGGTGACTGAACTGGATTCATTACCACCAACCCCGGACTGTCTTGTCTCATTACGCACACCTGGTTCCCATTACCCTTGATTAGTAATTGTATATATGTGCCCTCTGTTTACCATTGTCTTGTCGGTTATTGTTCCCATATCCGTTGGTCTTGTGAGTAACTGTGCTTTGTTGTTTCGGCTTTTGTGCTGCGTGTATTGTGTACTAGTTCTTACGGGTCTCGTCCCGTCTATTGTTATTACGGGTCTTGTCTCGTGTAATGTTATTACGGGTCTTGTCTCGTGTATTGTCATTACGGGTCTCGTCCCGTGTATTTATTAGAGGTTAAGCTCACTCTTTTGTTTGGGTTACATCCCTGTGTTTTTGTATAAGTGTTTGTTTTGAGCTTCGTCCCCGTGCCTTTCATGGCATGTTGTATTTTTGGGTGGAGTATTAAAATCCCCTATTACGTATTCCTGCACCTGTCTCCAATAATTTATACAATGTGACAGAGAGGACATCCATCACACTTTGGACTGTCATTTCAATATTAAAACTACATTCCAAAATTATGAAATAATTGGATCAACCAATATGAATCAATAAGCTGTTAAAAATGCTCATAGCATGTCTTATAATCAAATCAAAATCAAATCAAATGTCATTTGTCACATGCTTTGTAAACAACAGGTGTAGACTAACAGTGAAATGTTTACTTACAGGCCCTTCCAAACAATGTAGAGAGAAATAAATAATAGAAAAATAATAACACGTAATAATAATAATCATAATAACAATAATAATAATAATAATACAAGTAATAATAAATACACCAGGAGTAACGATAATTTGTCTATATACACGGGGTACCAGTACCGAGCTGCTGTGCAGGGGTACGAGGTGATTGATGTAGATATGTACATATACGTAGGGATAAAGTGACTAGGCAACAGGATAGATAATAAACAGTAGCAGCAGCTCATGTGAGGAGTCAAAAGAGTTAGTATAAAAAGAGTCAATGCAGACAGTTAAATAATTAACCAAATAGCTACTCAGAATGAACTATTTATCAGTCGTATGGCTTGGGGGTAGGAGTTGTTCAAGATCCGGTTGGTTTCAGACATGATGCATCGGAACCGCTTGCCGTGCGGTAGCAGAGAGAACAATCTATGACTTGGGTTAGTGGAGTTTTAGAAAATGTTTAGGGCCTTCCTCTGACACCGCCTGGTATAGAGGTCCTGGATGGCAGGACGCTTTTGCCCCAGAGATGTACTGGGCCGTACGCACTACCATCTGTAGTGCCTTGCAGATGGACACCACGCAGTTGCCATACCAAGCAGTGATGAAGCTATTCAAGATGCTCTCAATGGTGCAGCTGTATAACCTTTTTAGGATCTGAGGTCCCATGCCTAATCTTTTCAGCCCCCTGAGAGGGAGGGAAGAGGCGTTGTCGTGCACTCTTCACGACTGTGTTGGTGTGTGTTGACCATGTTAATTCGTCAGTGATGTGGACACGAAGGAACTTAAAGCTCTCGACCCGCTCCACTACAGCTCTGTCAATGTGAATGGCGGCGTGCTCGGCCCTCCGTTTCCTGTAGTCCACGGTCAGCTCCTTTGTCATGCTAACGTTGAGGGAAAGGTTGTTGTCTTGGCACCGCACTGACAGGTCTCTGACCTCCTCCCTACAGGCTGTCTCATTGTCACCGGTGATCTGGCATACCACCGTCGTGTCGTCTGCAAACTTAATGACAGTGTTGGAGTCGTCTGCGGCCACGCAGATATCGGCGAACTGGGAGTAGAGGAGGGGACTAAGCACACACCCCTGAGGGGCCCCCGTGTTGAGGATCAGCGTGGCGGGGCGGCCCATCAGAAAGTCCAGGATCCAGTTGCAGAGAGAGGTGTTCAGTCCCAGGGTCCTTAGCTTAGTGATGAGCTTGGAGGGCACTATGGTGTTGAACGCTGAGCTGTAGTCAATGACTAGTATTCTCACATAGGTGTTCCTCTTGTCCAGGTGGAAGAGGGTCGTGTGGAGTGCAATAGAGATTGCATTATCTGTGGATCTGTTGGGGTTGATACGCGAATTGGAGTGGGTCCAGGGTGTCTGGGAAGATGGTGTTGATGTGAGTCAGCGCATGCTCTGAGTACACGTCCTGGTATTCCGTCTGGCCCTGCGACCTTGTGAATGTTAACCTGTTTAAAGGTCTTACTCACATCAGCTACGGAGAGCATGATCACACAGTCGTTCGGAACATTTGCTTATGGCCCTATACAGTTTGTTGAGTGCAGTTAGCGGTGGTAAATAGACTCTCTTGGTAAATAGTATGGTCTACAGCTTAGCATGAGATATTCCAATTCAGGCTAGCAGAAGCTCAAGACTTAATTAATATTAGAGATTGCGCACCAGCTGTTGTTAACAAAGCCACACACGTCCCCCTTGAGCGAGGCTGTCGTTCACAGCTGCCATTCGATCCTGTCTATGCATAGAAGAACCAGCTAGATGTATATTATCCATGTCCTTGTTTAGCCACGACTCCGAGAAACATAAGATGTTACAGTTCTTCAGGTCCCGTTGATAGGATAGTCTCCAACGGAGCTTGTCCAGTTTATTCGCCAGTGATTGTACGTTCGCCAATAGAACGGAGGGTAGAGGCGGATTATTTAATTGTCGATGTAGTTTCGTCAGCATGCCAGCATGTCAGCCTCTCTTTCTTTTCCGAGTCTCAGAGATTAGGGCCTGTATGTCCAGAACTGCCGACTCATTTTTAAATAATTGGTCAGGAGCCAGTAAAACGTAAAACGGCAGCTATACCTTGCAGCGCCATTCTGATAATGCTTGAATCTCAAGAGATTCTTTTGGTGAAATAAAGGTTAATAATGCATTATACGTCATAGACAACCAGGTGGTTCATGGAAAATGCCATTGACTTCAAGGTGTCTGAAAGTGTATTGGGTGTTTATATTCTCAACCAAAAGGGTTCTACCTGCAACCACAAAGGGCTCTTCAAAGGGTTATCCTATGGGGACAGCCAAAGTAACCTTTAAGGTTCTAGATAGTGGATTTTTTTTTCTAAGAGTGTAGGAGTCTGAAGTGTGTCTGAAAGTGAGTGAGTGCAGTGAAGGTCAGACAGTGTCTGTGAAATGGATAAGTGAGAGAAGGTGGGAGTGAGGTTAGGGTCAGAGTGAAGGTGGGTTAGATGGGGGAGAGCTCACCCGATCCTGAGGGGCTCCAGCCTCCATAGGGAGCGGGACTTGGAAATTCCTTTACCCATCTCATAGTTCACTATCCTGGGGACACAGAAAGGGAGGAGAGGGATCAGGTCTGTTACAGCTTCCCGGGCAAAATAAATAGTGGGGGTACGCCGTACCAGTACAATTAATACAACATGCTCTAAGAACTATAGGCTACTACACATTTACTTAACATTAGTGCAGGTCAGCCGCATGAAACATGAGCAACTTGACTGGAAACCGGGTGGTATACGCTCCATATTGCGTTGTGGTTTGAGGAGAAGACGGACAAGGTGGAGATGAGTGGCCGAGATGCTCTCGGACAAGGTGGAGATGAGTGGCCGAGATGCTCTCGGACAAGGTGGAGATGAGTGGCCGAGATGCTCTCGGACAAGGTGGAGATGAGTGGCCGAGAAAGAGGCGCGCGTGGACAACAGTGGACGCCTCAATTCAGGCTACAAGTGTAAGCCTAATGACAATCGTAGAATGTCATGCCAATAGACCTAGGTGTTTTGTAACAGCTGTCTTTTTCCATTCATCACAATGCGGGTGCACAGCGCAGTGAGACTAGAACTCAGGACCTCTGCCCCAGCACATACCGAGACTAGAACTCAGGACCTCTGCACCAGCACATACCGAGACTAGAACTCAGGACCTCTGCCGCAGTGCATACCGAGACTAGAACTCAGGACCTCGGCCTCAGCGCATACCGAGACTAGAACTCAGAACCTCTGCCTCAGCGCATACCGAGACTAGAACTCACGACCTCTGCCTCAGCGCATACCGAGACTAGAACTCAGGACCTCGGCCTCAGCGCATACCGAGACTAGAACTCAGGACCTCGGCCTCAGCAAATACCCCAGACTAGAACTCAGGACCTCTGCCTCAGCGCATACGAGACTAGAACTCAGGACCTCGGCCTCAGCGCATACCGAGACTAGAACTCAGGACCTCGGCCTCATCGCATACCGAGACTAGAACTCAGGACCTCTGCCTCAGCGCATACCGAGACTAGAACTCAGGACCTCTGCCTCAGTGCATACCGAGACTAGAACTCAGGACCTTTGCCTCAGCGCATACCGAGACTAGAACTCAGGACCTCGGCCTCAGCGCATACCCAGACTAGAACTCAGGACCTCTGCCTCAGCGCATACCGAGACTAGAACTCAGGACCTCGGCCTCAGCGCATACCGAGACAAGAACTCAGGACCTCTGCCTCAGTGCATACCGAGACTAGAACTCAGGACCTCTGCCGCGCAAACAGACTTGACTGCCCTCCGGAAGCATTCCAACACATCTTTAATTGCACAAGGTGTGACACTTCAGGCTAAGGAGTGAGTGTCCCAGATCCCCATCTGATACACAGGCAGATTGTCATCAAGATAGACTTAGCACTATTTTATCCCATTTCTCTCTCAACGATTCAACAGAATGGTGATGGAATGTCATAGCATTTAACTGAAATCTCTCTAAAACATGAAGAACAATCTTTAGAAGTAGCTGTAAGTGTCAGTTAAAATGGTCCTCAATAGTAGAGCTTACAGCCTGTAATGACGTTTGACTAAAAGTTATCTTCAAAGTGATTAAAAGTAACCGTAAGTGATTATATGACAGTGTTAAAAGGGGGTTTACAGGAGAGATCCAAACCTACAGTTAAAATGGCAGACAAGAAGCCTACTGTACCTCTTATGCTCTGACAGTGTTACAGTCACCATTTTAAAATGGCTGACAGGAAGTCTACTGTACCTCTGCTCCATCTCGCTGGCCTCTGATCCAGGTATGGTCAGACTCTCATCATGTCCGTGACACAGACGCATCACGTGACCACCACACAGGAATCCTATTGGACAAACACAAGACCCTAAGATCAATAGGGAGCTTTTGAAGGTATGGTGCATTTTGTCCACCGAACGTAGCCTTAGTGACAATCTGATTGATTGAATGACTGATCTATATGGGCCTGTATTTAGTGTTTATTCTAATGTGTGTTTCTTTTATATGACTAATATAACTGCATTGTTGAGGAAGAGCTTGCAAGCAACCATTTCACTGTCCTGTTTATAGCTTCTATCTCAAGGCCATCAGACTGTTAAACAGCCATCAATAACATTGAGTGGCTGCTGTCAACATACCGACTCAAATCTCTAGCCACTTAATAATAAAACATTGGATGTAATAAATGTATCACTAGTCACTTTAAACAATGTCACTTTATATAATGTTTACCTACATTCCAACATTACTCATCTCTTATGTATATACTGTACTCTATACCATCTACTGCATCTTGCCTATGCCGTTCGGCCATCGCTCATCCATATATTTATATGTACATTTTCTCATTCACCCCTTTAGATTTGTGTGTATTAGGTAGTTGTTGGGGAATAGGTATATTACTTGTTAGATTTGTGTGTATAAGGTAGTTGTTGGGAATTTGTTAGATTATTTGTTAGATATTACTGAAGGGTCGGAAACTAGAAGCACAAGCATTTCGCTACATCTGCTAACCATCTGCCAACATCTGCTAACCATGTGTATGTGACCAATAAAATGTGATTTGATTTGACCTGCTGTATCCTGTGCACGTTACCAAATAAACTCTGATTTGATGTTTATTAAGTGTCTTACAAACACAGGTTACCCAGGGGAGCATAGCATTCCTTCGACAACTGAATACGTCCTAGTTCATAATGAAGTATTAACCTGAAAATGTAATGATATTACTGAGTTGTGGTGTACTTGCCCACAGCCACGTTGCTTCCTGACCGGGTAGGCTGAACGTTCCACAGAGTCTGCATAAAGGAGGCATCCACCTGGAAACACTACCGTTAGAGATGGACAGGTGCTGGAAGAGAGGACACACAGAGTAGGGTTAGGACCAGTGTGGGGGGGGGGGGGGGGGGGTGCAGACAGAGACAGGGATTTGAGACGGGTAAAGGAAAGATTTAAAGCTAGTTGGCATTTAACAACTTTGTCTCGACCCTGCCAGCTTTTTGGATATGCCTCTACAGCATATCGGTACTGGTCGATGTATACCTTCTGTATCCACAGTGCGTTACAGCCACTAAGACCCTAAACTCTCTTTAAGGACCTGCATCAGCTACCATTCCAGAATAAGATCTCAAGCCAGACTGGTCTTTGCTGGGGAGATTGTGCAGCTCAATGGGATCCCATGGCCCACTGATCACAATGAGACTGCCAACACCAGTTTAATCCACAACGCACAGCTCGACACGGACAGGGGACGGGACTCTGACAACAATGTTCAAAGATGTTCAGAATTAAATGAGACAAAACAGAGTATACTGGGTTGGGTTAAATCAATGATGTATACTGAACAAAAATATAAACGCAACCTGCAACCATTTCAACGGTTTTTACTGAGTTACAGTTTATATACGGAAATCAGTCAATTGAAATAAATTAATCTATATATTTCACATGACTGGGCAGAGTCACAGCCATGGCCTAGAAGGGCATAGGCTCACCCACTTGGGAGCCAGGCCCAGCCACAGACAGAAATACTCCTCAGTTTCATCGGATGTCCGGGTGTCTGGTCTCAGACGATCCCGCAGGTGAATAAGCTGGATGTGGAGGTCCTGGGCTGGCGTGGTTACATGTGGTCTGCGGTTGTGAAGCCTGTTGGACGTACTGCTAAATTCTCTAAAATGACGTTTGGAGACGGCTTATGGTAGAGAAATTAAACTTGAGACATCTGTGGCATTGTGTTGTGTGACAAAACTGCGCATTTTAGAGTGGGCTTTTATTGTCCCCAGCACAAGGTGCACCTGTGTAATGATCATGCTGTTTAATCAGCTTCTTGATATGCCACACCTGTCAGGTGGATGGATTATCTTGGCAAAGGAGAAATGTTCACTAAAAGGGGATGTAAACACATTTGTGAGAGAAATAACCTTTTTTTTGTACGTATGGACAAATTCTATGATCTTTTATTTCTGCTCATGAAACATGGGACCAACACTTGACATGTTTCGTGTATATTCTTTTATAGAGGATTTCAGAAAACCAATAATTCTTTGTCACTCAGGAAATTACCCCTCTGTGATAAGTCATAGTTGCGCTACAATCTAATGTTTTCAGTAGGAGGATGAATCAGGCAATGATTCCCTTTGGTGGAGTTGAAACTCAGGCTGAGTAGACCTATGTTTGCCTCCCCAAAGGCATACATGTATAGCACACCCCAATAGCTACTGCTATCTCTGTTTAGCACGTCTCTCTCTCTCTCTCTCTCTCTCTCTTTCCTCTCCCTTCCTCTCGAAGTAAATGAATTAAGTTCAGAAGCATTATTCTGCGCAGCATAGAGTCCATTATGTGTCAGCTCATCAGCCAGATAACGGTTTCCATAAAAATGAAACTGAAAACAGGGATGGTTCTCTAGTAATTTCATTAAAGATCTTCCTGAATAGCCACTTCAAGTACTCCCTGGGATTGCCTTGTCACTGTCGAGGGCTGAGGGGAGCCGTATCTAAAGTATCTAAAGACGAAAAAAGTTTCAACAGGACTATTTCAAGTGGAGGATGATGTGATGGGGATAACAGTGTTGAGTGATTCTAACCTGGTCCCGGGTCTGTTTGGGTTGTCATGTTATTCCTAACCTGGTCCCGATCTGTTTGGGTTGTCATGGTTATTCCTAACCTGGTTCCCGGGATCTGTTTGGTTGTCATGTTATTCCTAACCTGGTCCCGGATCTGTTTGGTTGTCATGTTATTCCTAACCTGGTCCCGGATCTGTTTGGTTGTCATGTTATTCCTAACCTGGGTTCCGGATCTGTTTGGGTTGTCATGTTATTCCTAACCTGGTCCCAGAATCTGTTTGGTTGTCATGTTATTCCTAACCTGTTCCCAGATCTGTTTGGGTTGTCATGTTATTCTAACCTGGGTCCCGGATCTGTTTGGGTTGTCATGTTTATTTCCTACCTGGTCCCAGATCTGTTGGTTGTCATGTTATTCCTAACCTGGGGCCTGTTGCACAAAAGTAGAAATAGACATCCGGGATAAATGACTCAGCTGAGCTCAATGAAGCCAAAACATGTGCGTCCAGGCTTAATTGGTTGCACAAAGACCAAGCCAGGATGAGCAGACACGGATTCATTAAGCCAGGTGAACCAATCCTGGATAGGTGCGCGCTCACGGCTCACTCAAATAGACCCCGCCACAGATCACAGATTAACTGATTTACCATGGCAACTAGAGCCGCGTACTTTTCCCCGTCGGAAGCACAAATCCTCATGGAGGCATACGAGGAGGTAAAAGATATAATTAAGAAGAAAGGCAACACCGCCACAGTGATAAAGCAAAGAGAAAAAGGCGTGGCAAAGTATTGCAGACCGCCTGAATGCGTAAGTAGTGCACAATTACACACTCACCGCTCCGCTGAAACATCAGAATTACAATTCAAATATTTAATTCACATCTCCAAAAATGCAGTTTCTGTAATTATGAAACGGTTAAATTTTTAATTGAAATGCACTGCAAGATATGAGTGAAATTGTGTAAAGTAACTCCATCACACTATATAAAGCTATTGATAAATTTTTTGATATTTTTACTGAAAACAAGACAAAAATACAAGTAATTTTTTGCAGTGTGACTCCATTAAATGTGTGTGTGTGTGTGTGTAGATTAAACATGAACGGGCCAAAAAGGACATGGCAGCAGGTCAAAATCAAATACAAGGACATTCTGCAGAATGGTATGGTCCCTGACTAATATTAAACAAAGCACAAGCATATATTGTACCCAGAAGGTGCCTGCTCAACATTGTCTGTACTGTTTTAGCAGTGAAAAAGAATACCACCAGACAAGCACGGGTGGTGGGTCACCAAAGGCTGACCTTACCAGCAGAGGACATGGCCTTGGAGCTAAATAAAGGCAGGCCCGTCTTAGAGGGGATCCCTGGGGGGAAAGAGACGAGCATAGGTTCCTCCCAGATGCCACCCGCTTCATTCAAGGTATGTCCTCCCTCTCTACATGGGATACAACCACATTCATATTGAATCAACTTGGACTGTCTGACTTTGGTTTACCTATTGCCTTGCAGTGTCTGGCAGCACTGTGATCCTGTTAGAGCCACCAGCACAAGCACAGACGATGCTGATCCAGTGAGTACTCCATCAAAGGCATACTGTAGGCCTGGCATGTCTTGTCTACTAGCTTCAATATGAATCCGATTAAATGTGATAGGGTGAAGGCCCCAGTGCAGCAGCAACAGCACATGATGGAGACGATGATGAGGAGGAGACCATCTCTCTGGATTCCAGAAGGCATGAGGTATCATGTTAAGACTGTGAAAGTACTATTTACTCTACAATGGTGAGGAGTCCTCATCAAAAATCAAAAAATCTAATTTCTTTTACAGGACCCAGATGCTATACAGTGGGAAAACCAGCCTGGCAACATAGTGCGTATTAATAAAAGGACACCACATCCTGCCAAATTCCAGCTGCGCTAATTGTATTGTGTTCACAAGACTCACAAGCTATCAGAAAGTTGTATGGCAACCACCTCCGGCGCCAAATAGAACTGGCAGACATAGACATTCAGTACAAGAAGAAAAAGATGGAAAATCTTGCACTGGAGTCCGAAATAAAAAGAGGACAATTAGGAAACTGGACCTTGAAAAATAAAAAACTTGAGAGGGAGTGAGATATGCCTTCAATGTACACTGTATGCTAACTGTAACACAAATGTATTAATCATTATTTTCTTTCCTCCCAGCTCCAGAAAGATGAACACAGCTCAAAATAAAATTAGGTATATTCTCGTAAAGTCAAGTGAGCCATGACATATGAGCTCTTATTGTGAGCAACACAGGACGGTGGACCAATTTTCTAAATTTTATTTTATTTTCCCAGCAATCCAGTCAACCAAAGTCATCGTTATACAGGCATCGCTCCTCTTTTGCCCACCCCCCCAGCACCAGGTGTGGCCACTAAGCTATAATGAAGGCCCAAAATTGTGTGGTTCCTTTCTGGCTCTGACAATGGCAATGCCCATTCGTGCGAGATGTGGTGGATGAAGAAGCACTTGTGCTGAGGAGAGCCTGTCAAGGCCGAGAAGGGTCCTTCAGGCCGGTTGGAACCCACTGGGCCTTCCCTGATGACCATGCTATATGAAAGATACAGGTTTTCTGCAGATGGCATCAGGTATCTATGCAGACTACTGGGTCCCAGGATTAAGCACCGGCACTGCACGGAGCCATGCACTGAGTGTGGAAGCAAATGGTTTGTGTGGCCTTGCACTTTTTTGCTAGTGGAGCCTTCCTGTACTCAGTGGGGATGCAGAACAGCTTGAACAAGGCCACAATTTGCCGCACAATAAGGAGTGTGTGTCTGGCTATCAAAGCATTAGCAGATGTCTTCATCTCCTTCCCTGGCCACCAGAAGACTCTGTGACATCAAAGAGGAGTTCTATAGGATGCAGGTAAGAGATCTACAAATTAGCAGGACAACTGGTTTAACACATAGTAGATACTACTCATTAACTTTGTGTGACAGGTTTCCCCAATGTCATTGGTGCAGTGGACTGCACACACATAAGGATAAATGCCCCCTCAGGTGCCCATGAGGCCGATTTTTGGTGAATAGGAATCCTTTCACGCATTAATGTTCAGGTGAACATAAACTTTTTGATATTGTCCATTTGACGAACACTCTGCATTGCCAGTGATGTGCATTGATTGGTGTAATATTCCTCATCTTATGATTTCAGATGGTCTGCAATGCTGACTGTGTGATCAGCAATGTTGTGGCAAAATGGCCTGGCTCAGTCCATGACTCCAGAATCTTTCGAGGCTCTGAAATTATCAGTGCCTATCACAAGGTAACACCCACAACCCCTATTTTAACCATCATGGCTGTGTCAAAGAATATCACTGTGTTTATGAGGTAGTAATGATGAGATTTGTGTTGACAGGTGAATTCTCTGGTGTGTTGCTGGGAACAGGGGTATGGCTGCCAGCCTTTCTCCTGACACTTTCACAGACCCCCAGGAAGCACAGCAGGCCTACAACCATGCCCATGCCAGGACCAGGCCAGAGTTGAAATGACCTTTGCTCCTGAAGGCACGCTTTCACTGCCTTCAAAATTAAGGGTCAGCCCTGTTGGGCATGTGATATTACTGTGGCTTGTGCTTGTCCTCCACAATGTTGGCCTGCCTGAGGAGGAGAGGGCCCCAGAGTCCACCAGCCATGGACTGGACAATCCGGCAATCTTCCCTATGACGACAGTGGTCGGCTGCTGAGGGACCAATATGTGTTGAATTATTTTAGTTATAGTATGTGTGCTTTTCAATTTTGGTTAAATATGTCCTGCGGTGGCAGAGGAATTTGGTTTTTTTTTGGGTTCGTTTTTTTGACGAATTTGGCCTCTTATGATGTTTGTGCGGTATACTACTGTGTGTAATACAAGGCTGCAGAGGAGGCTACTGCATCCATTCATTTGTCTGTTCAGTTGATGTGTATGGATTTGTCCTGCATTTATTTTAGTGTGCAGACATGCAGGGTGTGTTATATACAGACCTTTGAATGTGTATGTATCATTTTTGTATATATGTGCTTTGGATCTGTGTGCTTTCATCTTGTAGAGTCACTGTGAATTCAGTTTCGAAAGGAGCTGATGGTTTACCTGCTTTGTTTTGTCCTTATCAATAAGGAACATAATGTACACATTGTGTTTTTATATTCATATGGAATGTGTATTTGTTTATATGACAGAGTACTAGGGCTACACTGAAGAAAAAGATAAGTCTAACATTTATGAGGCTGGTTCTTTCTGCAGAAAAGCTACATATTGTTTTTACAGTTTTGATACTTATGACAATGTGATACTTAATATTCTGGCACATCAGCATGTCTTTGTTTATGAAACCATCTGAAGTACAATTTCACGAAAATGCCCCAATCTGTCCATTTTAACAACTGTCCCTCTTTAAAAACAACTGGTTACAATATTATGACTTGGTGTTTTTTTTCCCCTCTGTGGCCCCTAATATTCTATCATTTTATATATTAGCCTTATAGTCTATGGGAAACTGTAATATTATTCTAATGATAGCAACATCATCTAAAAATCATTTTTTATCCAAAATCATTGAAATTAATAATCACAAACGTTTAAATAATAACAGTGGGTCTGTTATATGTGATAACAATGTATAGTGAGCAGTGAAATAACTATTGGTTTCCATTTGTGATGACTGCTGACTGACATTTAGGGATGAGATTAAATAGATTCCTGGAATTTAGCCTGGTCTGGAGCAGGCTAGCTCCACAGAATAATCTCCATGGTAATTTATACCATAACATTCCTCCTGCCCCCTATCCATCTTTAGTGCAACCGGATTACGGATCAATTGAGCCAGGATCACCAAGATATCCTGGCTTAATCCCTTATCTAGTTTTGTGCAACAGGCCCTTGGTCCCAGATCTGTTTGGGTTGTCATGTTATTCCTAACCTGTCCCGGATCTGTTTGGGTTGTCATGTTATTCCTAACCTGGTCCCAGATCTGTTTGGGTTGTCATGTATTCTCTAACCTGGTCCCAGATCTGTTTGGGTTGTCATGTTATTCCTACCTTGTCCCAGATCTGTTTGGGTTGTCATGTTATTCCTAACCTGGTCCAGATGCTGTTTGGGTTGTCATGTTATTCCTAACCTGGTCCAGATCTGTTTGGGTTGTCATGTTATTCCTAACCTGGTCCCAGATCTGTTTGAGGTTGTCATGTTATTCCTAACTGGTCCCGATCTGTTTGGGTTGTCATGTTATTCCTAACCTGGTCCCAGATCTGTTTGGGTTGTCATGTTATTCCTAACCTGGTCCCAGATCTGTTTGGGTTGTCATGTTATTCCTAACCTGGTCCCAGATCTGTTTGGGTTGTCATGGTTATTCCTAACCTGGTCCCAGTCTGTTTGGGTTGTCATGTTATTCCTAACCTGGTTCCCGGATCTGTTTGGGTTTGTCATGTTATTCCTAACGCTGGTCCCGGATCTGTTTGGGTTGTCATGTTATTCCTAACCTGGTCCCAGATCTGTTTGGGTGTCATGTATTCCTAACCTGGTCCCAGATCTGTTTGGGTGTCATGTTATTCCTAACCTGGTCCCGGATCTGTTTGGGTTTCTTTTCCCTTTCCAAGCCTCCTAGCCTGCTCTGGCAAGACAACCCAAACAGATCTGGGACCTGGCTAACAAGATTGAGATTAAGATTGATAGATTGTTTGGTTGATTGACTGACTATTGATACTACACCAGGTTACCTCTCTGTGGACACGCTGACCAGGATTAGGTCGTCTCCGATACGGACCTTCTCTCCTCTGACCTTTGCTTGGACGCAGGGTGGATGGTCCACCAGCATGCCTCACCTGGAGAGATAGAGGACAACAGGACTTGGATGAGACTGCATAGTCTCTTGTGACAGACTGTTACCATATGGTAACTGACAAGACTTTTAACATAGTAGCTGACCAGACTGCTAACTAGTAACTGACCAGACTGTTACCATAGTAACTGGTCCAACTGTTACCATAGCAGCTGGCCAGACTGTTAACACTCCAGATTTGGTTCCTTGTTCTGAGGATTACAATAAGACTATGGTAATATTGTAAATGAATCATAACTTCTACACTGTACATGAGCATACCAAAAACAGAAAGATACAGATCGTACATCTGAAATTGACATAAATATGCAAATGTTTGACTGGCAATGCAATTTCTTGCATTTAATTTGTGTCCATAGTCAAGTACCAAAGCATGGATTTACACAGACAGTGCTAGTGTATCGTCATGATTGTTATCGGGTTCGTTATGTGCTGTGTATTGTTAATCGGTTCGTTATGTGCTGTGTGATTGTTAATCAGTTCGTTATGTGCTGTGTGATTGTTAATTAGTTCGTTATGTGCTGTGTGATTGTTAATCAGTTCGTTATGTGCCTGTGTGATTGTTAATCAGTTCGTTATGTGTTGTGTGATTGTTAATCAGTTCGTTATGTGTTGTGTGATTGTTAATCAGTTCGCTATGTGCTGTGTGATTGTTAATCAGTTCGCTATGTGCTGTGTGATTGTTAATCAGTTCATTATGTGGCAGCCATTTTGCCTGGTGGTAACGTCTTCAGGTTGATATAGTCCCTCTATTCCGGGGGCTACAACACATACACATAGCAAGGTCAGCTATTAATATGGAAGCCAGTCTGCATGTCTAGTATAGTCACAGTTAAAGTATCACATCCGGATTGATAAATGGCTCTGCTTCATTTTGTAGTTCAAATCAATAAATCAAATCAAATGTATTTATAAAGCCCTTCTTACATCAGCCGATGTCACAAAGTGCTGTACAGAAACCCAGCCTAAAACCCCCAAACAGTAAGCAATGCAGGTGTAGAAGCACGGTGGCTAGGGAAAACTCCCTAGATGTCGCCTAGTTACCAATACAAGGCTGGCTCCATAGCAGACATAACCTGCGCCTCGAATGGCAACCTCCTCCTTTTTACAGCTCTACCACCAAATGTAGTCACAGGGAGCAAGGCTGTGTGCAATAGGAAGTGTTACCGATTGAATGTTCTTGTAATCCCACGTCAAATGACAGTTTGTCTGTCAACGATCTTGACGTCTTCAAGCAGGTCAGGTACTGTTGAGAAGCCACACAATATGAAATAGCAAGAAGATAGAAAAGGAAAACGATTGATAAAATATATGTCTGTCTTTCACGATTTGTTTGTAGCATTAACACATACAGAATATACAGTTTAATGTACAGTTTAAAACTCAAGCCATCGGCAGTGTTATCTTTGGAGCAACTGCAGTATAAGGTTTTAGGTAATACAGTAACAGTAACAGTGGGGGACTGGTGACCTTTTCATTCAACACGTAGGAGGGATATCCACTAGTAATACAGCTCTCGTACTGGGAAATCTTTCACAGATCTGGCTACCCACTCATTGGAGATACTTTGGCCATTGGAGCAACTGCAGTATAATGTTTGTGTAGGTGATACTTCGTGTGTCCCAAATGGGCACCCCTATTCCCTATAAAGTACACTGCTTTTTATCAGAGCCCTATGGGGTAGTGCAGTATAAAGGGAAAAAAGGTTCCATTTGGAACACAACCACTGTGGTTATGAGGGACAGGGTGGCAGATTTCCCCCATTCTCACCATTCCACTGAAGGAGTGGCGTAGGAGGATGGCGTGACCATAGAGCAGGGTCCGGTGTCCACCCCCCTGGGCCGCCTAGGAAGGAGGAGGAGGAGAGGCAACATACACAGCAGGTTAGAGTATGATGGCTGCATCTCAATAGTGTCATGTAGAATCCTCCCTTTGTCTCCTTTCCTTCATCTACACGGATCTGAGCAGACAGGAAAGCAAAATGGTCAAACCCTACGAGGAAGATTGAAATTGTGCTTTCATCTCTCTAGTTGTCTCTAATCAGTACAGATGAAGGAGAGAAAACAAGGGAAGGACGTCACTTTAAAATATTGAGGATGGATAACGGACATCCTTGGCTAGTACCTCCAGGAACAAACAGACGGACAGACAGGAACAAAAAGGAACCAAAAGGACTCATCCCACCCAGGTCGTGCTGCACCCCTACGTGTGTTAGACAGGTTCAGTTGACCAACGAGAAACATTTTGTTGCAGTACCGTGGACAAGGAAACGTCGTGAACCCCGTCAGAGAAATTAATTGAAGACAGACTTAAAACAAAACGTAATATTACTCACCCTCCTTAACAACCTCTAGGCGCATGAAGAAAAGAACAGGGTGACATAACATTAGCACACTTTAACCCAATAACCCACAAACTGTCTACAGTGTTGCTATCTATATTCCCTTTAAAGGAGTTACAAATCATTATTTTGGATAAAGAAAGAAAACATAAGATAAGATAGACATTGCTACACATTAGTGGTGGATAACGTGAGTTTCCCCTAGACCCCTAGAGCACCACAGATCTCCTCAGAGGGAGCTTCAATAGATTTATTTTTTCTTTCCCCTAATTGTCATCTGACCCTTTTTGTTGAAGATTTAATTTGATTTATGAATTTTTTTCTTTCCCCTAATTGTCATCTGACCCTTTTTGTTGAAGATTCAATGTGTTTATTTGGACAGTGAAGCTAAAACTTTTAATTTGAATCTACACTCCAGCATTTTGTATTTGAAATAAAATGTTTTATTTATTTATATATATTTATACGGGAGAAAATGTCACCGTTTTGGAAATGAAACTTTATGTTTCTAGTCTCATCTAGAAGGTTGAGGTGTATATTCTTGGGGGGGTATGATATTTATGCCTCTGTAACTTTCTTACTCAGGGTTATTCACGATTCATTCATGATAATCAATAATCATGATAGCATCCACATTAACGTAGAAGCGTTTAGAAGCGTATTATATTATCATTTACAATAAAAGTTAACTCCAAAATGACACAATACATTATTTACCCATTCATTTCTATTGGGCACAAAATAATCTGAAACACAACCAAAACAAACAGCAAATGCATCCAACACATTTGTAGAGTCACAAGCTTGATGTAATCATTGCGTGCAAATACAAAACTTTTGACTAAATTGAACACTCTATAAGTGAATTTGCCTAAAAACTAGATACATAAAGTGTTTTCATTAGTTAATGTTGAAATAGATACTGTATGAATGAATTTACCCTCAAATAACAGGTGACAGTAAGTACTGTCGCCTCAAATAAATTGTTTTATCTCAAATTCAAAATGCTGCAGTATAGAGACGAATTAAAGGTTTTAGCCTCACTGTCCAAATAAACACGTAGGGGAGTGTAAGAACTATATAAATCCAATCAACAACCAGTCTACAGTCTACACACTACAGTCTACAGAATATACACTACAGTCTACATTATATACACTACAGTCTACAGTCTTTACACTACAGTCTACAGTATATACACTACAGTCTACAGTCTATACACTACAGTCTACAGAATATACACTACAGTCTACATTATATACACTACAGTCTACATTATATACACTACAGTCTACAGAATATTACATTATATCACTACAGTCTACAGAATATACACTACAGTCTATACACTACAGTCTACAGAATATACATACAGTCTACAGAATATACACTACAGTCACAGAATTACACTGACAGTCTATACACGAGTCTACAGAATATACACTACAGTCTACAGATATACACTACAGTCTACAGAATATACACTAAGTCTAAAGAATATACACTACAGTCTATACACGCAGTCTACAGAATATACAATACAGTCTACAGAATATACACTACAGTCTACATTATATACACTAACAGTCTACATTATATACACTACAGTCTACAGAATATACACTACAGTCTTACACTACAGTCTACAGAATACACACTACCGTCTACATTATATACACTACGTCTACATTATATATCACTACAGTCTACAGAATATACACTACATTCTAAATTATATACAATAACGTCTACATTTATATACACTACAGTCTACAGAATATACACTACCAGTCTACAGAATATACACTACAGTCTATCCACGACAGTCTACAGAATATACACTACAGTCTATACACGACAGTCTACAGAATTAACTACAGTCCTATACACTACAGTCTACGATTATGAATAGCATA
>NW_019944456.1:96324-98194 GCF_002910315.2 Salvelinus sp. IW2-2015 | reverse complement strand
ACCACTACAGTCTACAATAATACACTACAGTCTACATATATACAGCTACAGTCTACATTATATACACTACAGTCTACAGAATATACACTACAGTCTATTCACTACAGTCTACAGAATATACACTACAGTCTACAGAATATACACTACAGTCTACAGATATACACTACAGTCTATAACACACAGTCTTACAAATATACACTACAGTCTACAGAATATACACTACAGTCTTACAGAATATTACACTATCAGTCTACAGAATTATACACTACAGTCTATACACACAGTCTACAAATATACAATACAGTCTACAGTAAAATATACACTACAGTCTACATTATATACACTACAGTCTACATTATATACACTACAGTCTACAAATATACACTACAGTCTTTACACTACAGTCTACAGAATATCACACTACATTCTACATTATTATATACACATCGTCTACATTATATACACTACATACACTCAGCTACAGAATTATACCACCAGTCTACAGAATATACACTACAGTCTACATTATATACACTACAGTCTACAGTATATACACTACTGTCTACAGTATATTGACGGGGCTGTAGTGGAACAGGTTGAGAGCTTCAAGTTCCTTGGTGTCCACATCACCAACAAACTATCATGGTTCAAACACAGTAAGACAGTTGTGAAGATGGCATGACAAAACCTATTCCCCCTCAGGAGACTGAAAAGATTTGGCATGAGTCCTCAGATCCTCAAAAGGTTCTACAGCTGCACATCCTGACTGGTTGCATCACTGCCTGGTACGGCAACTGCTCGGCCTTCGACCGCAAGGCACTACAGAGGGTAGTGCGTACGGCCAAGAACATAACCGGCGCCAAGCGTCCTGCCATCTAGGACCTCTATACCAGGCGGTGTCAGAGGAAGGCCATAAAAAATATCAAAGACTCCAGCCACCCTATTCACAGACTGTTCTCTCTGCTACCGCTTGGCAAGCGGTACCGGAGCACCAAGTCAAGGTCCAAAAGGCTTCTAAACAGCTTCTACGCCCAAGCCATAATACTCCTGAACAGCTAATCAAAGGGCTACCCAGACCCCTCTTTTACGCTGCTACTCTCTGTTTATAATCTATGCATAGTCAGTTTAACTCTACCTACATGTACATATTACCTCAATTACCTCGACTACCCGGTGCCCCAGCACATTGACTCTGTACCGGTACCCCCTATATATAGCCTCCCTATTGTTATTTTACTGCTGCTGTTTAATTATTTGTTACTTTTATTTTCTATTTTCTACTTATCTATTTTTTACTTAACACTTACGTTTTTTTTTTTTTCTTAACTTCTTAAAGCATTGTTGGTTAAGGGCTTCTAAGTAAGCATTTCACTGTAAGGTCTACACCTGTTGTATTCGGGGGAAGTGACAAATAAAATCTGATTTTCATGATTTTGATTTTGGTGTCTACAGTCTACAGTTCCTCTGGTAGGGAAGAGAATTCCAAAGTCGATCCATGATGCCCCTAAACCCCTCAACGAGAAGAGAGGAGGGAGGGGAGGGAGGGAGAGAAACAACACCGGAGTTTAGAGACTGACGACTACATCTCAGTAATCTAACGTAGCTCCCTCTCCTCATCACCTTTCGTTCATCTACACTGATCTGACCTGAATGGAGAGGGGAAAGCAAAATGGCAGAACACTACGAGAAGGTTTGATTATTCGCCTTTGCTTTTTCCCGCCCCTCAGTGCCTCAGATTCCAAACCCCCAGTCCTATCTACCTCTCAGTCCCCCAGACTCCAAACCCCCAGTCCTATCTACCTCTCAGTCCCCCAGACTCCAAACCCCCAGTCCTATCTAACTCTCAGTCCCCCAGACTCCAAACCCCCAG
>NW_019944456.1:88051-96299 GCF_002910315.2 Salvelinus sp. IW2-2015 | reverse complement strand
TCCTATCTAACTCTCAGTCCCCCAGACTCCAACCCCCAGTCCTATCTACCTCTCAGTCCCCAGACTCCAAACCCCCAGTCCTCAGCCCCCAGAGAAAGAGACAGAGACAGACATAGAGACAGAGAGAGAGAGCGAGGGGGGGGGGGGGGGCTGTTCAGGCCTCCTGCCATGCTGACACATCATCACTGTGAACTGTGACCTTTGGCTGGGCGGCACAGCAACTGGCAACGCCCCTCCCACTCTAATATCATTCTGTCTGAGCTTCTGCAGGGAGTATGGCGGGTGTGGTGTAGGAGGGATTGTGCGTGTGTAAGAGAGTGTGAGAGATTGTGTGTGTGTGTGTGTGTGTGTGTGTGTGTGTGTGTGTGTGTGTTTGTGTGTGTGTGTGTGTGTGTGTGTGTGTGGTGTGTGTGTGGTGTGTGTGTGTGTGTGTGTGTGTGTGTGTGTGTGTGTGTGTGTGTGTGGTAAGGGAGGGGGTCTCTCTTCTCTCACTGAGCTTTCTCCTGCCAGCTTGGTTTTACAAGAATGAAGTGCTGGCTGCTTGCCAAGCTTCTCACAGGCTGCCAGCGCTGCACAACAATGGCTTGTCTGTGATTACTGTAAGTAATTCACTTTTAATGTTCACTTCATATCTGTGTTCTAATCTAATAATCTCATAGAGAAATGACCACTCAGACCACAGGAAGTTGGTCTGGTAATGACTTTTCAAGGAGAAGAGAAGAGAGGGAGGTTCATGCCAGATTCATTTGCTACTGGCTTAAATATGGTTGCCAGCGTCCATATACAGTGCCTATTCATACCCCTTGGCTTTCTTCCATTTTATTGTGTTACAAAGTGGAATTAAAATTGATTTATTTGTCATTTTTGTCAACAATCGACACAAAATACTCTGTAACATCAAAGTGGAAGAAGCATTTTATTACATTTTAAGATAAATAAAAAATTCATAACTAAAATATAGTCGTGCATAAGTGTTCAGACCATTTCTTTAGGCAAGCCTAAATCAGTTCAGGAATTAATAGGCGTTGACATGATTTGAATGACTACCCCTTCCTCTGTCCTCCATAGATACAACATATGTAAGGTTCCTGAGTGAAGTATTGAATTTAAAGCACCGATTCAACTACAAAGACCAGGTAGCTTTGAAAGCCTCACAAAGAAGGGCAGTGATTGGTAGATGGGTAACAACAAATCAGACATTGAATATATCTTTAAGCATGGTCAAGTTAATAACGATGCTGTGGGTGATGTATTAAACCACCCAGACACATCAAAGATACAGCCGTCCTTCTGAACTGAGCTGCAGGACTGGAAGGAAACTGTTCAGGGAGTTCACCATGAGGTCATTGGTGATTTTTAAACAGCTACAGAAAACGGAGGCTGATCAACAACATTGTAGCTACTCCACAATAATGACCTAAATGACAGAGAAGAATACAAATGTAAAAATACAAATATTCCTAAACGTACATCTTGTAGCAACAAGGCATTAAAGTAATACTGCAAAAGAACACAGCAAATAAATACACTTTTTGGCCTGAATGCATAGCCTTATGTTTGGGGCAAATCGAACACATCACTGAGTAACTACCTCCTTATTTTTAAGCATGGTAAATCACTGCATCACGATATGGGTGGTTATGCTTGACATCAGCAAAAGACTGGGGATTGTCAGGATAAAAAGAAACGGGACGGAGCTAAGCACAGGCAAAATGCTATAGGACAACCTGTTTTAGTCTGTTTTCCACCAGACACTGGGAGAGGAATTCACCTTCCAGCAGGACAATAACCTACAACACACAGCCAAATCTTATTTTATATATTAACTAGGCAAGACAGTTAAGAACAAATTCTTATTTTCAATGACGGCCTAGGAACAGTGGGTTAACTGCCTTGTTCAGGAGCAGAACAACAGATTTTAACTTGTCAGCTCAGGGATCCGATCTTGCAACCTTTTTGGTTACTAGTCCAACACTTTAACCACTAGGCTACCTGCCACCCCAATCTACACTGGATTTACTTACCAAGAAGAGTCAATGTGTCCGAGTGGCAAAATTACAGTTTGAACTTAAATCTGCTTGAAAAGCTATGACAAGACTTCAAACTTGCTGTCTAGCCATGATCGACCAAAACATCTTTACAGAGCTTGAAGAATTTTGAAAGATGAATGGGTAAATATTGCACAATCCAGGAGTGGAGAGCTCTTAGAGACTTACCCAAGAAGACTCACAGCTGTAATCACTCTTAAGAGACTTACCCAGAAAGACTCACAGCTGTAATCACTCTTAAGAGACTTACCCAGAAAGACTCACAGCTGTAATCACTCTTAGAGACTTACCCAAGAAGACTCACAGCTGTAATCACTCTTAAGAGACTTACCCAGAAAGACTCACAGCTGTAATCACTTTTAAGAGACTTACCCAGAAAGACTCACAGCTGTAATCACTTTTAAGAGACTTACCCAGAAAGACTCACAGCTGTAATCACTCTTAAGAGACTTACCCAAAAGACTCACAGCTGTAATCACTTTTAGAGACTTACCCAGAAAGACTCACAGCTGTAATCACTCTTAGAGGACTTACCCAGAAAGACTCACAGCTGTAATCACTCTTAAGAGACTTACCCAGAAAGACTCACAGCTGTAATCACTTTTAAGAGACTTACCCAGAAAGACTCACAGCTGTAATCACTCTTAGAGACTTACCCAGAAAGACTCACAGCTGTAATCGCTGCCAAAGGTGATTCTAACATGTAGTGACTCAGAGCTGAATACTTACGCAACACTATATTTTATATATTTAAAAAAATAATACAAAATGAAATACAATAAATAAATGTTCTTTCACTTTGACATTACAGTATTTTGTGTAGATTGTTGACAAAAAAATGACTATTAAATCCATTTTAAAATGTGAAGATATCAAAGAGGTCTGAATACTTTTGCAGGGTACTTATATTGCCAAACATTACACTTCAAATTATCACAGTAATGGATGGGAGATGCAGGTAGCTGCTGACTTTAGAATTAAAATATAATATTTTACATTGGGCCTCTGTTGTTTTCCACCTCTGGCGATCTCTTTCCTAGTTTCTGATTAATGATCCTTGCCTATACGTTTTTATGATGAGGTTCCTGTCATGAAAGAGCACACACAGGTTCACATACTGTGTTCTGTAATAGGAATACATAGTTTCTCTACCAAAGCATTTCTGCATGTGCCTTTTTGTAACTTACTTTTCCCCGCCATCTGCCCACACATATGTGCTCGTCTCAGCCCTTCGTCTGTACTCTTTCTCGTACAATCACCTCTCAAAAGGGAAACATTGTTCACCAACAACCACCAAAGAAGCTGAATTGATGCAAAACGGATAGATGCAGCCATTTTTCCCCGTCATCATTTTGCCAATGCTTTTATTCTCCAAAGGTTACACTGCAGTTGCGATTTCCTGCCCACTGCCTTGTTCAGTCATATCGACTGCATTCCCTCTAATTATTACGACAACTCAGTCATAAAACCGTCCCTTACTCCTCGAGCCTCATTGCATATTTTTTATCCCAGTTTAAATCACTGTGTTTGGCGAAAGTTGGCAAATGACTGTTGATTTTTGCTGTTTCTCCTGCTCCTAAAATCCACATATGCTATTATTAGTGACTGCCCTTTTTCAGCATTCCCCATGCATCATATTTGCAGGTGCAAGTGTGTGATGCATAATATTGCCTCTATCCATATTGTCGGCGCAGGTGCCATCTCTTCCAAACAAATGCTAAACATTGCCCTTCAAAACGTCTGTAGTCTGCCCCTGAAGCCCACCTAGCCGCGTTGTGCGGCTTATCCCCAGTGCCGGCGTGGCTGGCGAAGCGTTGTTATCCCTGCAAATTTTTGCGGCATAAACCCAGGCTACCAGCATTTAGCACCGTTGTGCTACGCCTTCCATCGAACGTCTTCCTGAGGCGGCGTCACGGATGTCCGGGTGCGGCCGAGTGCGGGTGAGCAAGTAGGCTTGTCGATCGGCAATCAGCCCAACTGTATGTGGCGCTGCTGGCGGGCCTGCTCTCTCCCCACACTCTGCTGGAAGGTTTAGCCAGAACTGCGATGACTGAGCGGGAAGTGGCCATCACGCAGCGAGCTACTTCCTGAAAGTAACTCAGCGCACCTTAGCCTACCTAATGCTACCAATGCATTATTCATCTGTTGTTTTTTTTCCCCCCTCTTGCGATTTCCGGTGTCTATGCCGTTTATGACAGTAGGAAAACATTTCCAGCCAGGAATCAGCTAAGCAGCGTTTGTTGCCCATTCCATTGCGTGTGAATTTAGCTCGATGTCGTCTCTCAAGAACATCAGTTTATGCTTGATGTCGTTATATCAAATGTACCAAGTATGTCTACTTAAGATAGCAACTCCACGGTCAAGTTAATAACGATGCTGTGGGTGATGTATTAAACCACCCAGACACATCAAAGATACAGCCGTCCTTCTGAACTGAGCTGCAGGACTGGAAGGAAACTGTTCAGGGAGTTCACCATGAGGTCATTGGTGATTTTTAAACAGCTACAGAAAACGGAGGCTGGATCAACAACATTGTAGCTACTCCACAATAATGACCTAAATGACAGAGAAGAATACAAATGTACAAAATACAAATATTCCTAAACGTACATCTTGTAGGCAACAAGGCATTAAAGTAATACTGCAAAAGAACACAGCAAATAAATACACTTTTTGGCCTGAATGCATAGCCTTATGTTTGGGGCAAATCGAACACATCACTGAGTAACTACCTCCTTATTTTTAAGCATGGTAAATCACTGCATCACGATATGGGTGGTTATGCTTGACATCAGCAAAAGACTGGGGATTGTCAGGATAAAAAGAAACGGGACGGAGCTAAGCACAGGCAAAATGCTATAGGACAACCTGTTTTAGTCTGTTTTCCACCAGACACTGGGAGAGGAATTCACCTTCCAGCAGGACAATAACCTACAACACACAGCCAAATCTTTATTTATATATTTAACTAGGCAAGACAGTTAAGAACAAATTCTTATTTTCAATGACGGCCTAGGAACAGTGGGTTAACTGCCTTGTTCAGGAGCAGAACAACAGATTTTAACTTGTCAGCTCAGGGATCCGATCTTGCAACCTTTTGGTTACTAGTCCAACACTTTAACCACTAGGCTACCTGCCACCCCAATCTACACTGGATTTACTTACCAAGAAGAGTCAATGTGTCCGAGTGGCAAAATTACAGTTTGAACTTAAATCTGCTTGAAAAGCTATGACAAGACTTCAAACTTGCTGTCTAGCCATGATCGACCAAACATCTTTACAGAGCTTGAAGAATTTTGAAAAGATGAATGGGTAAATATTGCACAATCCAGGAGTGGAGAGCTCTTAGAGACTTACCCAAGAAGACTCACAGCTGTAATCACTCTTAAGAGACTTACCCAGAAAGACTCACAGCTGTAATCACTCTTAAGAGACTTACCCAGAAAGACTCACAGCTGTAATCACTNCACAGCTGTAATCACTTTTAAGAGACTTACCCAGAAAGACTCACAGCTGTAATCACTCTTAAGAGACTTACCCAGAAAGACTCACAGCTGTAATCGCTGCCAAAGGTGATTCTAACATGTAGTGACTCAGAGCTGAATACTTACGCAACACTATATTTTATATATTTAAAAAAATAATACAAAATGAAATACAATAAATAAATGTTCTTTCACTTTGACATTACAGTATTTTGTGTAGATTGTTGACAAAAAAATGACTATTAAATCCATTTTAAAATGTGAAGATATCAAAGAGGTCTGAATACTTTTGCAGGGTACTGTATATTGCCAAACATTACACTTCAAATTATCACAGTAATGGATGGGGAGATTGTATTCCATTGCTTGGAATACACTTCAATGAACATAGTTTATGTTGATGTCGTTTATATCAATGTATCCAGGATTCTACTAAGAGCAATATGAAGATTTACACTGTAGAATAGATGTGTTAATAATCCCTGTGTTGGTTCACAAATTACTAAACTCTTCCAGCTTGGTTCTACAGCATTGTGTGAAGCTTCTGGAATCATTGTGTGAAGAAGCTTCTGGAATCATTGTGTGAAGAAGCTTCTGGAATCATTGTGTGAAGAAGCTTCTGGAATCATTGTGTGAAGGAGCTTCTGGAATCATTGTGTGAAGAAGCTTCTGGAATCAAAGCCAATTCCAGAACATTTCCTATTTTATTTCTGGTAGTCTTGAAATGCGACTGTTAGCTACAAAACAGAGGAAGGAAAACCACAAACTCAAAAAAACACTACATCTATAGTAGCATTGTCCCACCAACTAGGTTTCCTGTTGATTCCCTAAAGTCTTGATAGTACGGCTAAAGAAACATTTATTTTTTTCTGAAAGTAAAAGATTAACACAAAGTATGTATTTTCCATAACACATCATTTCAGAAACCCAGAAGTAAAATCTTGTATAACTAAGTCAGCTATACAGATATGTTACGTACGTCTGTTCATGACAGCTTACATAAAAACATACAACTACTCTCTGTCTAGTTTTTTTTTGTTAAAGGTGTAGATTTTTATTGAAGGGGATTTTTCCCTAACACTAAGCAGTAAATGGGTTAGCTAAAATACTGGCTGAAGCAGATTAGAAAACTAGTTAGCACTTTCACTTGAAAATGTTTACACACATGCACAAAGTGTGGTCTTGGGGGCGCCAAGCAAAGGATTCAAATCATGTGAATCATGTGCACAAGGTGAAGGTAGAAACCAATGGGATGTCTATTTCAAGATTGCCAAATATCAGTGATGTTCCAGGGGACAGTTTAAAGTCTGTCTCAGTGACGAGCTCCTTAAGGTTATTAAGGCGTTAAGGTAAATCTACGTATCAACAGCTGAATGGAAAAAAATGATCAGAATCTAAAATATAAGAAATAAAAATGTATTTCCTAAATGTCTGGTACATATTTAAAGAGGGTAAGAATGTCTGATAATTTATGTTAATACCAGGATTCACTAAATTTCTATCACCGATAATTAGATAGAAATATATAATAAATATAAATAAATATGTATAAATAAATATACAT
This sequence comes from Salvelinus sp. IW2-2015, assembly GCF_002910315.2. Classification (NCBI taxonomy): domain Eukaryota; kingdom Metazoa; phylum Chordata; class Actinopteri; order Salmoniformes; family Salmonidae; genus Salvelinus; species Salvelinus sp. IW2-2015. The sequence goes on along the minus strand of NW_019944456.1, from coordinate 89,202 downwards.
ATATATAAAAACATAACACATATATATATATATAAATATAAACAAATATATATAAATAAATATCTATATATAACTAAATATATATAAATATAAACAAATATATATATAAATATATTAATATATATATACACATATAAATAAATATATATATAAATCATTCACAAGATATTTACACACGTCTAGCCTTCCAAATAATGCATGTATGTTTGATTTATCAACCAACCTATTGAAGGGAGTTGTATCAACTATTGTGAATGACTATAGTGACTATGCACAATAACAATCTCAAAATAGGCAACACTTTGAAGTGAAAGTGGCGAAAGTGAGATCATTCTTTCGCTAATAGTTAGGGGTCAGTAGAGGTGAGCCTTCATGCAAACTAAAGAAAGTAACAAATGAACATACCCACTGTTCATGGTCCGCTTTCTAGCAGCGTTAAACAAAGATACAGATGAAAAAACAACATTACATGGAGTTATGGCAGTCAAATATGTCAAAAAGAAATGTCTAAAAGACAAAAATCTAAAGACTGAGAATGAGTCTCCGTTTAATTTTCATACGGGGTGAATTAACAACAACATAAAAAAAAATGTTGTGTGTGAATGTTAAGGGCCCGTTTCCCGGACCCTGATTAAGCCTTGATCTCCATAGCAACTGCTTTTTAGTCCAGGGCCAGGCTGACGTTCTCATCTCTGATCCTGAGTTGCCAAGCGATCAGCTGGTTCTTAACTTATCACCTCAATTAAAACAGTTACTTCATCGCAGTAAAATGGATACAAACTTGACACTGATCTGATCGTCTGGCAACCCCAGAAGCAGTGAGGAGAGCTAAGCTAACTAAAACTAGCTAAGCTAACTAAAAGCAATTCAATTCTAATGTGTTCAATTATCAATTCAATATCTCTCAACGCACTAGCCTAATCAATCAAATGAAACCTGAAACTGTTCTGTTGGAGAGCATGTGTTTGATAAAAGAACATAACTTGGAATACCTTCATAAAGTTGCAGCTAATGAAGTGTTTCATTGCAGTGGGGGACACACTGGGGCACTCATAAGTATCTAAATGTCTATCTCCTTATTTATGATTAAGCACACCAACTAAGAAATAAGCATGCCAGTGGCATGTAGCTGAGCTGAGGGAGAGAGAGAG
>NW_019944456.1:84278-85586 GCF_002910315.2 Salvelinus sp. IW2-2015 | reverse complement strand
CACACACTGGCTAGTCTACCAATCAGTCCTCACACACTGGCTAGTCTACCAATCAGTCCTCACACACTGGCTAGTCTACCAATCAGTCCTCACACCAGTCATCACACTCTGGCCAGTGAGATATACCTGCTGGAGCGCGTGCTACGGGTGGGTGTTGTTATCGTGACCAGTGAGCTGAGATAAGGCGGAGCTTTACCTAGCAAAGCCTTATAGATGACCTGGAGCCAGTGGGTCTGGCGACGAATATGTAGCGAGGGCCAGCCGACTAGAGCATACAGGTCGCAGTGGTGGGTGGTATAAGGTGATTTGGTAACAAAACGGATGGCACTGTGATAGACTGCATCCAGTTTGCTGAGTAGAGTGTTGGAAGCTATTTCGTAGATGACATCGCCGAAGTCGAGGATCGGTAGGATTGTCAGTTTTACTAGGGTAAGTTTGGCGGCGTGAGTGAAGGAGGCTTTGTTGCGAAATAGAAAGCCGATTCTAGAATTGATTTTGGATTGGAGATGTTTAATATGAGTCTGGAAGGAGAGTTTACAGTCTAGCCAGACACCTAGGTATTTGTAGTTGTCCACATATTCTAGGTCGGAACCGTCCAGGGTGGTGATGCTAGTCGGGCGGGCGGGTGCGGGCAGCGAACGGTTGAAAAGCATGCATTTGGTTTTACTAGCGTTTAAGAGCAGTTGGAGGCCACGGAAGGAGTGTTGTATGGCATTGAAGCTCGATTGGAGGTTTGTTAACACAGTATCCAAAGAAGGGCCAGATGTATACAGAATGGTGTCGTCTGCGTAGAGGTGGATCAGGGAGAGCGACATCGTTGATATATACAGAGAAAAGAGTCGGCCCGAGAATATAACCCTGTGGTACCCCCATAGAGACTGCTAGAGGTCCGGACAACAGGCCCTCCGATTTGACACACTGAACTCTGTCTGAGAAGTAGTTGGTGAACCAGGCGAGGCAGTCATTTGAGAAACCAAGGCTGTTGAGTCTGCCGATAAGAATACGGTGATTGACAGAGTTGAAAGCCTTGTCTAGGTCGATGAAGACGGCTACACAGTACAATCTTTTATCGATGGCGGTTATGATATCATTTAGTACCTTGAGCGTGGCTGAGGTGTACCCGTGACCAGCTAGGAAACCGGATTGCCAGTTTCCTACGGTGGGATTCGAAATGGTCAGTGATCTGTTTATTAACTTGGCTTTCGAAGACTTTAGAGAGGCAGGGCAGAATGGATATAGGTCTGTAACAATTAGCCAGTGTCCTCTAACTACTGAACTGTTAAGTATAGCCAGTGTCCTCTAACTACT
>NW_019944456.1:49966-83685 GCF_002910315.2 Salvelinus sp. IW2-2015 | reverse complement strand
GTCCTCTATCTACTAAACTGTTAATTATAGCCAGTGTCCTCTATCTACTGAACTGTTAAGTATAGCCAGTGTCCTCTATCTACTGAACTGTTAATCATAGCCAGTGTCCTCTAACTACTGATCTGTTTTGTATTACCATATCATTTAATATAATGACTAACTGCAGCCCAGGGGTTGGACCTGGTTCAGGGAACAGAACCGAAAACCGGAAAATAACTACATTTTTCGAGAAGCAGAATCTGAACCGATAACAAACATGATCTCTACTGTTCAGGAACAGAACAGTTATTTTAAAAGCATGGAAACCATGGAAACCTGTTAATAACGTTATTTTACATTCAGGGCATTTAAAAAAAAAATGAAATCAAATGTTATTTGTCACATGCTTTGTAAACAACAGGTGTAGACTAACAGTGAAATGCTTACTTACAGGCCCTTCCCTACAATGCAGAGAGAGATAATATATAAATAATATAAAAATAATACAGAAGGAATAAATACACAATGAGTAATGATAATTTGGCTATGTACAATAAATACACAATGAGTGGTGATAATTTGGCTATGTACAATAAATACACAATGAGTAATGATAATTTGGCTATGTACAATAAATACACAATGAGTGGTGAGTGGTCCCGTGTGGCTCAGTTGGTAGAGCATGGCGCTTGCAACGCCAGGGTTGTGGGTTCATTCCCCACGGGGGGACCAGGATGAATATGTATGAACTTTCCAATTTGTAAGTCGCTCTGGATAAGAGCGTCTGCTAAATGACTTAAATGTAACGATAACTTGGCTAAATACAGGGGGTACCAGTACCGTGTCGATGTGCAGGAGGTAATTGAGGTAGATATGTACACAAAGGTAGGGATAAAGTTACTAGGCAACAGGATAGATAATAAACAGAAGTGTATGTGATGAGTCAAAATAGTTAGTGCGAAAAGGGTCAATTAAATAGTTAACCAATAGCTACCTGGACTAACTATTAAGCATTCTTATGGCATGGGGGTAGAAGCTGTTCAGGGTTTTGTTGGTTCCAGACTTCATGCATCGGTACTGCTTGACGTGGGGTAGCAGAGAGAACAGTCTATGACTTGGGTCGCTGGAGTCTTTGACAATTTTCAGGGCCTTCCTCTGACACCACCTGGCATAGAGATCCTGGATGGCAGGACGCTTTTGCCCCAGAGATGTACTGGGCCGTACGCACTACCATCTGTAGTGCCTTGCAGATGGACACCAAGCAGTTGCCATACCAAGCGGTGATGCAGCCATTCAAGATGCTCTCAATGGTGCAGCTGTATAACTTTTTGAGGATCTGCGGGCCCATGCCAAATGTTTTCATCCTCCTGAGGGAGAAGAGATGTTGTTGTGCCCTCTTCACGACTGTGTTGTTGTGTGTGTGGGCCATGATCATTCCTTAGTGATGTGGAGGAACTTGAAGCTCTCGTACCCGCTTCATTACAGCCCCATCGATGTGGTAGCGGGCGTGATCGGCCCTCCGTTTCCTGTAGTCCACGATCAGCTCCTCTGTTTTGCCTGAAGTTGAGCAAGTGGTTGTTTGTCCTGTCACCACACTACCAGGTCTCTAACCTCCTCCCTATAGGCTGTCTCATTGTCGTCAGTGATCAGGCCAACCACCGCCGTGTAGTCAGCAAACTTAATGATGGTGTTGGAGTCGTGCACGGCCACGCAGTTGTGGGTGAACAGGAAGAACAGGAGGGGACTAAGATACAGTATGTACGTACGGTCACTGTGGGGACGATGTCGTTGATGTACCTATTAATGAAGCAGGTGACTGATGTGGTAAACTCCTCAATGTTTGTCAATGAATCCCGGAACATGTTCCAGTCTGTGCTAGTGAAACAGTCCTGTAGCTTCATCTGACCACTTCCGTATTGAGCACGTCACTGGTACTTCCTGTTGGAGTTTTCGCTTGTAAGCAAGAATCAGGAGGATGGAGTTTTGGTCATATTTTCCAAATGGAGTGCGAGGGAGAGAGTTGTATGCATTTCTGTGTCTGAAATAAAGGTGATATGCTGGTAAAAATGAGGCAAGACGGATTTCAGTTTCCCTGCATTACAAATCACAGGACACTAGGTGCACCGCCTCAGGATGTGCCTTTTATTGTTTACTTATGGCCCGATACAGCTCGTTGAGTGCCGTCTTGGTTTGTGGTGGTAAATAGACAGCTACGACAAATATAGATGAAAACTCTACTGATAAATAGTCTTCAGCTTATCATGAAGTATTCTAACTCAGGCAAGCAAAACCTCCAGACTTCCTCAACATTAGAGATCCGCCACCAGCTGCTGTTAACAAAGAGACACACCCCCCCCCCCCCCCCCTTAACCTTACCCGACGCTGCCGTAAGGTCTTGACGATGCATAGTTAAAACCAACTAGATGTATATTATCCATGTCCTTGTTTAGCCACGACTCCGAGAAGCATAGGATATTACAGGTCTTCAGGTCCCGTTGATAGGATAGTCTCGTATGGACCTCATCCAGTTTGTTCTCCAGTGATTGTACGTTTGCCAATAGAACGGAGGTAGAGTCAGTTTATTTGCTAGTTTTGCGCCGCCTCTTCCATTTTCAAGTACCGGGGGTTATGGCCTGGTCTGGAATGAGCGGTACATCCACAGCTGCCGACTCAATGAAGTAGAAGTCTTCATTCAAATCGAGATTAGTGATCGCTCTTCTGATGTCCAAAAGCTGTTTTTGGTCATAGGAAATGATGCCGTAAATATTATGTGCAAAAAAAGCTAAGATCAGTGAAAAGAAGGCAGCTGCTCCACTGCAGTGCTATCTTACATTTCTCGCTCTCTCTCCATGCATCCTGTTTGAAACAAGGCTCTAAAGTTATACTGCTAAAACTGTGGCAAAGCAATTAACTGTGTGTCCTGAACACAAAGTGTTATTTTGGGGGAAAATCCAATATAACATATTACTGAGTACCGCTCTCCATATTTTCAAGCATAGTGGTGGCTGCATCATGTTATGGGTATGCTTGTCATTATTAAGGACTGGGGAGTTTTTCAGGATATAGAAGAAACGGAATGGAGCTAACCTCAGGCAAAATCCTAGAGGAAAATCTGGTTCAGTGTGCTTTCCACCAGAAACTGGGAGATGAATTTACCTTTCAGCAGGACAATAACCTACAACACAAGGCCACATTCACACTGGAGTTCCTTACCAAGAAGACAGTTAATGTTTCTGAGTGGCCGAGTTACAGTTTTGATTTAAATCTACTTGAAAATCTATGGCAAGAACTGAAATGGTTGTCTAGCAATGATCAACAACCAAACAGCGCTTGAAGAATTTTGAAAAGAATAATAGGCAAATGTTGCACAATCCAGATGTGAAAAGCTCATAGAAACTTACCCAGAAAGACCCACTACTGTAATCGCTGCCAAAGGTGCTTCTAAAAAGTATTGGGGTGTGAATACGTATACAGTGCCTTCGGAAGCTATTCAGAACCCTTGACTTTTGCCACATTTTGTTACGTTTCAGCCTTATTCTTATTTCAGCCTCATCAATCTGCACACAATACCCCATAATGACAAAGCAAAAAAAAATGTTTGGAAATGTTTGCTAATTTATATTTAAAAAAAACTTAAATATCACATTTACATAAGTATTCAGACCCTTTACTCAGTACTTTGTTGAAGCACCTTTGGCAGCGATTACAGCATGAATTCTACTTGGGTATGACACTACAAGCTTGGCACACCTGTATTTGGGGAGTTTCTCCCATCCTTCTATGCAGATCCTCTCAACCTCTGTCAGGATGGATGGGGAGTGTTGCTGTATAGCTATTTTCAGGTCTCTCCAGAGATGCTCAATTGGGTTCAAGTCCAGTCTACTCAAAGATATTCAGAGACTTGTCCCGAAGCCACTCCTGCGTTGTTTAGGCTGTGTGCTTAGGGTTGTTGTCCTCTTGGAAGGTGAACCTTCGCTCCAGTCCGAGATCCGTAACAGCGCTACGGAGCAGGTTTTCATCAAGGATCTCTTTGTACTTTGCTCCGTTCATCTTTGCCTCGATCCTGACTAGTCTCCCACTACCTGCCGCTGAAAAACATCCCAACAGCATCCCAAATGCTGCCACCACCAAATGCTGCCACCACCATGCTTCACCATAGGGATGGTGCCAGGTTTTCTCCAAATGTGACGCTTGGCATTCAGGCTAAAGAGTTCAATCTGGGTTTCAGCAGAACAGAGAATCTTGTTTCTCATGGTCTGAGAGACTTTAGGTGTATTTTGGCAAACTCCAAGCGGGCTGTCATGTGCCATTTACTGAGGAGTGGCTTCTGTCTGGCCACTCTACCATAAAGGCCTAATGGGTGGAGTGTTGTAGAGATGGTTGTCCTTCTGGAAGGTTCTCCCATCTCCACAGATGAACTCTAGATCTCTGTCAGAGTGAACATCAGGTTCTTGGTCACCTCCCTGACCAAGGCCCTTCTCCCCGGATTGCTGAGTTTGGCCAGACGGCCAGCAATAGGAAGAGTCTTGGTGGTTCCAAACATATTCGATTTAAGAATGATGGAGGCCACTGTGTTCTTGGGGAACTTCAATGCTGCAGACATTTTTTGGTACACTTCCCCAGATCTGTGACTTGACACAATCCTGTCTCGGAGCTCTACAGACAATTCCGCCATCCTCACGGCTTGGTTTTTGCTCTGACATTCACTGTCAACTGTGGGAGCTTATATAGACAGGTGTGTGCCTTTCAAAATCATGTCCAATCAATTGAATTTACCACAGGTGGACTCCAATCAAGTTGTAGAAACATCTCAAGGATGATCAATGGAAACAGGATGCACCTGAGCTCAATTTCAAGTCTCATAGCAAAGGGTTTGAATACTTAAGTAAATAAGGTATTTCTGTTTTTTATTTTTTATATATTTGTAAAGAAAAAATATCTAAAAACCTGTTTTCACTTTGTCATTATAGGGTATTGTGTGTAGATTGTTGAGGATGTTTTTATTTATTTAATCCATTTTAGAATAAGGCTGTAACGTAACAAAATGTGGAAAAAGTCAAGGACTCTGAATACTTTCCAAAGGCACTGTATATAGGCTACCTGAACAGGCACCCAGCGGACCTGCAGTCTAAGGTACAAACTAGGTACGGTACTGCATTGTATACAAACACCACTTCCAGCTGACCCCTGGCGGCGATTTAACATATTTGTTCAGATTTTCAAATCCTCCTGCTGCAGGATTACTTTCCTCCTGCAATGAAAATGTTCTAATTAAGAGCCACCATCAGTACCAAGCATTAAGAGACACTCCTCTTACCTTAGCCTCAGATGTAGGTTCCAGGAAGCATAGTCGATTACCGAGTCCCTCCACGGACAGACAAAACTTGCGATTCTCTTTCTGGATGGTGGCGACACTTTGAAGCACCACCTCATCATCCTGCCAGAAGAGAAGAGAATGTTAGGAGACGTTTTGTACAACGTTAGGAGACGTTCTGTACAACATCAGGAGACGTTCTGTACAACATTGGGAGACGTTTTGTACAACGTTAGGGGACGTTCTATACAACATTAGGAGACGTTCTGTACAACATTGGGAGACGTTTTGTACAACGTTAGGGGACGTTCTATACAACATTAGGAGACGTTCTGTACAACATTAGGAGACGTTTTGTAGCAACGTTTAAGGTGGACGTTCTATACAACATTAGGAGACGTTCTGTACCAATACCATTAGGGAGACGTTCTGTAACAACGTTAGGAGACGTTCTGTACAACATTAGGAAGACGTTCTGTACAACATTAGGAGAACGTTTTGTACAACGTTAGAGACTTTTGTACAACAATTAGGAGACGTCATGTACAACAATTAGGAGACGTTTTGTACAGACGTCTAGGAGACGTTTTGTACAACATTAGGAGACGTTCTGTACAACAGTTAAGAGACGTTTCTGTACAACATTAGGACGTTCTGTAAGTCAACATGTAGGAAAGACGTTTTGTATACAACGTTAGGGAACGTTTTGTACAACATATAGGAGACGTTCTGTACAACGTTAGGAGACGTTCTGTACAAATAGAACTTCTACAACGTTAGGGACGTTCTGTACAACAATAGGAGACGTTCTGTACAACATTAGAGACGTTCTGTACAACATTAGGAGCGTTTTGTACAACGTTAGGGAGACGTTTTGTACAACATTAGGAGACGTTCTGTACAACGTTAGGAGACGTTCTGTAACAACATTAGGAGACGTTCTGTACAACGTTAGGGACGTTCTGTACAACATTAGGAGACGTTCTGTACAACATTAGGAGACGTTTTGTACAACGTTAGAGAGACGTTTTGTACAACATTAGGAGACTTTGTACAACGTAGAGACGTTCTGTACAACATTAGGAGACGTTCGTACAAGTTAGACTTTGTAACATCAACGTTAGGAGACGTTCTGTACAACATTAGGAGACGTTCTGTACAACATTAGAGACGTTTTGTACAACGTTAGGAGACGTTTTGTACAACATTTAGGAGACGTTCTGTACAAACTTAGGAGACGTTCTGTACAACGTTAGGAGACGCTTCTGTACAACGTTAGGGACGTTCTGTACAACATTAGGAGACGTTCTGTACAACATTAGGAGACGTCTTGATACAACATTAGGAGACGTTCTGTACAACATTAGGAGACGTTCTGTACAACATTGGGAGACTTCTGTACAACATTAGGAGACGTCTGTACAACATTAGGAGACGTATCTGACCAACGTTAAGAAGACAAAGAGATTCACTGTTGTCCATTGGTCCACAAATATGAATGAACACTACATACACAAAGAAAGGACGGAGCGGTTGTAGGCCTGGTGAGCAAAGAGTTGGCCTGGTGAGAAAGAGTGTGAGCCTGGTGAGAAAGAGTGTGGCCTGGTGAGAAAGAGTTGGCCTGGTGAGAAAGAGTTGGCCTGTGAGAAAGAGTTGGCCTAGGGTGAGAAAAGAGTTGGCCCTGGTGAAATCTCTCATAACCAACTCCTTATCTCACACAGCCAACTCTTCTCTACCAGGCAAACTCGTTTTCACCAAGGCCAACTCTTTCACCAGGCCAACTCTTTCTCACCAGGCCAACTCTTTCTCACCAGGCCAACTCTTTCTCACCAGGCCAACTCTTTCACCAGGCCAACTCCTTCACCAGGCCAAGTCTTTCTCACCAGGCCAACTCTTTCTCACCAGGCCAACTCTTTCACCATGCCAACTCTTTCTCACTAGGCCAACTCTTTCTCACCAGGCCAACTCTTTTCTCACCAGTGCAGATAAAGGTGGAGAGATGAGAAGAACAGACTTCAAGATCAGACTACTGAGATGCAGGCAGGATATTGGGTTTAAAATGGGTCAACAGTCTCAGTCTTACACCAAATACTGCAGATTTTTTCCCCTCTCTCCGTGCTTTATGAGATAAATGTATAATCAAGGATAGTCATGGATGATATCTCTGTTTCTCCGCCCTTACAAACACATCAAGTGCTGGAGGGTCGTTGTGCTGAGCAGGCCCATGCAAGATTTATGAATGGAATGAAAATATAGTAAGAACATGAATAATTCATGGATCATCTGTTTTATCAGCATATATAATCATCTGTTTTATTAGCATATATAATAATCTATTTTATCAGCATATATAATCATATCAGAGGAAAACAGTTAGAAAGGGAAGGATAACCGATTGGTCTGGTATCAAAAACAGTATTAAAAAGTCAATAAGTTACATCCCTTCTATTGCCAGAATCAATATGTTACACATGAAAACTAGGTTCTGAAATCTTGTTTTCAACCTCGGTTCCATTATTAAACTGATTCAGGGAAACCTGGGTCTTATTCACAAATGTACACCACAGCAAAACATTTTGTAACGAAAAAAAAGAACAAGCTTTTTGTAGTGGACAAGTTTAGGTAATCCATCTCCATTTCATTCCTAGTGAATACGACCCTGGTTTTAATGCATGAGGAAAGTTGCAGTTGGACTATAGTCAGGAGATCCAACAATTGATCCTATTTCTCTACCACTGCGTAATTCCACTCAGGCCACGGATATTGATTTGTGTCTCTGACGTTTTCTCTCTCTCTCTCTCTCTCTCTCTCTCTCTCTCTCTCTCTCTCTCTCTCTCTCTCTCTCCCCACATTAATTGGAACTGATTGTTACTATGGTTTTGTGTCTCTGCCTCTATTCAAGCAGTATTGCTTCATTACATCCAGCCCTCCTCACACAAGCTGGAGCTACCAACCCGGGTCAGTGTGTCAGAGTTGATGTGGATCTACACTGGCTCCTCATCTCACCTACCTGATGATGTAGTCCTGCCTGGGGTCAATTCCCACCAGCCGTAAAACATTCAACCGGAACCTCTGGTTTACGTTTGTTGACCTTCTCAACCACACAATTACATATAAGTAATTTAATTTAACTCACCACAACTGCTGCTTAGTTTGAGATCTACATCATTATGCAATAGTGTTCTAAATGATTGGCCCCCACAAAAAGCCACAACAATTCCATTATAAACATGTGAATGTTGATCATAAACGATAGGCACAAGGCTTAAGTAAGCTAACTGGACTCACACTGTGGTTATACTTTATAACAGATGCTGGAGGTCTGAGTGATTTCGCATAAAGTGAAATGTCAAACTGTTACTGGCAGAGGGGGCTCGACGGACATGAGAATGTTGATCATAAACGATAGGCACAAGGCTTAAGTAAGCTAACTGGACTCACACTGTGGTTATACTTTATAACAGATGTTGGAGGTCTGAGTGATTTCGCATAAAGTGAAATGTCAAACTGTTACTGGCAGAGGGGGCTCGACGGACNACTGTGGTTATACTTTATAACAGATGTTGGAGGTCTGAGTGATTTCGCATAAAGTGAAATGTCAAACTGTTACTGGCAGAGGGGGCTCGACGGACTGAAGAGAGGAAAACTCCAACTCTCCGGAAGTAAGTTTGATTTCTTAACCTATAGTACATCTCCCTCTCTCTCTCTCTCTCTCTCTCTCAGTGGATTAGAGATAAAGCAGAAAGCATTGATGTTGGCCCAGAGTCTGGGAGTACCTCCCTCTGAAGGACTGGGGGCTGCATCCCAAAGCTACCATTTTCCCTATATAGGGTCCATAAGGTTCTATATAGTACCCTGGCCTGCCGAAGGTCTCGGCGTCGCAGGCTTGTCACCCCTTTAAAATGAAGTAATGTGCTTTGCTTTCTTTTCCTACACCACCGACTGTTTGGGATAGCTGGTATTGCTGGTAGCTGAGAACAACTGGAATGCTGGGTATTTGAGAGGGAGAGGTAGAGAGAGAGAGGGGGGAAATAAAGAGGGAAAGAAAGAGGTAGAGAGAGAGAGGGGGGGGGGAATAAAGAGGGAAAGAAAGAGGGAGAGAGACATGTAGTGTAGATGTATGAGTGTGTTTAAGTTCGTACGTGTGTGCGTACAAGCTTGTTATGTGTGTATTTGTATATACAGCAGATGCAACCATAAGCCCCCTGGATAGGTGTAGAAGCGTCTCAGTAGGACCAAAGCCTTCCACAGAGCTCCTGTCTTCGTAGCGGGATTTCTCACTCTCTCCTGATCCCAAGGCTTGATCCTGAGCCAGAGAATCTCAATCTGAGTCTGCAGCCAACTGATCCTGTGACAGCAGTAGCATGAAGGAAGGCTGTAGCTACCCAGACCTGGGTTCAAGCAGTATTCTGTATATTTGTTCAAATATGTCTGCTTCGCTTGATTGAGCTTGCCTGGCACAATGGAACCAATGAAACAGTCTCAAAAGTGGTAACCACACCCTTTTTCGTGCTTCTCGTGCTTCAGACAGGCTCAAACAAACGGTTAAAGTCATTTGAAAGAAAACAAACCATATTTGAACCCAGGTCTGCAACCATCTGTTAGAAAGCTAAAGAGCCGCATCACAGTCTATCTATAGGGCCCTAGGGGGCTGCTGCCTGTTAAGGGAGAGGAGGGTCCACCTATGTCCCCAACTACCAAGAGCAGAGCGAGACCCCGCCCCCGGCCCCTGCCACCCCCCCTCCACCAACCATCACACCACCCCTCTGGCTCTCTCCCAGCCCTCTCAGAGCATTATTGCCACTCAACCTTGGAAGTACTCTTCCTTCCTCGTTTCCTCCGTCTTTCTCTCTCTCTCTCTTCTTCTCTCTCTCTCTCTTCTTCTCTTTCTCTCTCTTTCTCTCACTCTCTCTCGCTCTCTCTCTTCTTCTCTCTCTCCTTCTCTCTCTCTCCCCCTCCTTCTCTCTGTCTCTGTCTCTGTCTCTGTCTCTGTCTCTGTCTCTGTCTGTCTGTCTGTCTGTCTCTCTCTCGCTCTCTCTCTCTCTCTCTCTCTCTTCTTCTCTCTCTCTATCTATCTCTCAGCAGGCAGTTGGACCTGCTTAAAGGACAGGAGCAGGTGTGTGTGGCCTGATGGATCCACAGGGTGGTAACCTGAGATCCACCGATACTCCGCTGAGCCAAATAAACTGTCACAACTCCCCCTCCACCGACCCTCTGCCGACCCCCAGCCAACCTGCACTTATACTATATACTATACTACTTGGACACGCATGGTGTTCACATGCTCAGTTGGAGGTTTGGGAGAAGACACAGGGAAGTAGACTACTGGATACTGAATGGAAGCAATGAGGTTAATCCTGTGGAGTGTAAAGCCTTGTTCCCACGTGCCAGGGTGTGGAGTAGACCTCCTAACAGACGGAGGGGTTTAGGAGTCGTATATGTCTCATAAATGTCAGACGAGGCGATAAGTGCTGTTGGAGTTAGATGTTTCTAGCTAATGTAAGAACACCAGGCTCAACAGTAAGAAAACATTGTGGCAACGATCACAAGACAACAATTTTTAGCGTGTTTGTAGCCAAATGTTGCATTAATCTGCACGATAACATGACTAATCTGTAAAATAACATGACTAATCTGAAAGATAACATGACTAATCTGAACGATAACATGACTAATCTGAAAAATAACATGACTAATCTGAACGATAACATGACTAATCTGAAAAATAACATGACTAATCTGAACGATAACATGACTAATCTGAAAGATAACCTGACTAATCTGAAAGATAACATGACTAATCTGAAAAATAACATGACTAATCTGAAAAATAACATGACTAATCTGAAAAGTATGTGAGGTAAAAAGCAGTGGGCATTGGACCCACCCTGGACAAAGGCTCCAGGCCAAACATTGGGTTAACTGAATATGGTGGTTACTTACTAATTTATGAAGTGTGAAAATAAATTAACATTTAATAGTTTTCTGTGTGTTTCCTCTTCGAATCAAAAGGTTTTAGGCCTCAGGAAAATCAGAGAGAAAGAGAGAGAGGGAGGGAGGGAGGGAGAGAGGGAGAGAGAGAGGGAGAGAGAGAGAAAAAAGAGGGAGAGAGAGACACTGAGATAGAGACAGAGAGAGAAACAGAGAGAGTGCTAGGACATTTCAAATCTACTGAACCTCGCACCGCCACAGGAACGTAAAATAACCCACATTCATCATCAGCCCTGTGTTCAGCTGGTCACCTCCTGCTCTCAGTGAGTTCTGGGCCCTAAGCAGGTTAACTACTGAGACAGCCTGTTACGCAGAGAGTCTGTTACATGTTAAACAGCCAGGTATTGGCCCACAGAGTCTGTTACATGTTAAACAGCCAGGTATTGGCCCACAGAGTCTGTTACATGTTAAACAGCCTGGTATTGGCCCACAGAGTCTGTTACAAGTTAAACAGCCTGGTATTGGCCCACAGAGTCTGTGTTACATGTTCAACAGCCTGGTATTGGCCCACAGAGTCTGTTACATGTTAAACAGCCTGGTATTGGCACTGAGTTTAATGAGATGTTTTAGTATGGGGGCTTGAGGGCCTGGATGGCGATGGGTGGTGAGAGTAGGCACACATCCACCTCTCACCACCCAGACCCCCATACACCCAGACATCCACCTCTCACCACCCAGACCCCCAGACATCCACCTCTCACCACCCAGACCCCCAGGCCCCCAGCACATTCCACCTCTCACCAGCACAGAACCCCCAGACATCCACCTCTCACCACCCAGACCCCCAGACATCCACCTCTCTCCATGCAGACCCCCAGGCACCCAGATATCCACCTCTCACCATGCAGACCCCCAGACATCAACCTCTCTCCATGCAGACCCCCAGACACCCAGATATCCACCTCTCACCAACCACTGCTATCAAGATCCACAGGCCCCTAGAGAACCAGCCCACTGCCACCCAGATACCAAAAATATATATATTTACCAATTGTCCTTTTGTAATAAACCTATTGTACAAATAGTAGTGTCAGCTGTGGTAGCATAACACATATTGAGTAGGCTGGCTGGGGCTGCTGTGTCTCTGTGGGAGTATATACTGAATATACTATAGGTAGAGAGTCACTGGAACCAGTGTGGCCTCTGCTTGAGAATTTAAAATTAGACTTACAGAAGAAATGCTGTAATGCTTCCAGTAGGCACAAAACAGAGGGAAACAAGGAAGGGAATTTTGTCCCCAAAAAATTGTGAAACCTCCTAGACTTCGTTTTAGTGAGAACTTGACAAGGAGTTCCTATGTATTTATTGGGCCAATCAACTTTGAACTTTGAACTTGAAACAATAAGTAGAATGCTCAGTTTGCTTACGATTCCAAAATGTTTTCTCCTGACCGACCTTAAAAACCACTTAAGTTGTTTTTGACTGTTTTTAATTGCAGTGAACGCCTCAACAAAAAAACATAACATATTGTTGCAATGGTGAAGTAATATACTGTAATACACTGTAAATATACTGAACTGTTCATAGCTGTCATTTTAACGTTAACGTTTCACAGTCGACAAGCACTATAGATGTAATCACATTAAAGGAGCAATCTGCAGTTGCTGCATCCATTTTTTGACTTATAAATGAACGATACGTACCCATTGGTTATTGAAGAATAAGACGTACAAATGCCTCATGAGCTTAGTTCAACTGGTGTACCCCATCAGGACCCAAACTATTAGCTTGTTTTACTCAAAACATGATATCAAAATGATAAACCACGGATGGTCAGTCTTTGCATCCATAGCTTTATCTATGAATTTGAGAATGGCTACAGTTCTCCAGCCCCATCCCTCAGCTCTTTAATTTGAACAAGATCAGCTTTAAAACCATAACTCTCTGTTTATTTTCTCTATCATTAGACAAAAAACATTTGTTCGCATCATCTCTTGTTTTCTTCGTTTTTATTAATTAAAAAAATATCTTTATTTCATATTATTGGACTATATATACAGTACCAGTCAAAAGTTTGGACACACCTACTCATTCAAGGGTTTTTCCCGAATTTGGACTATTTTCTACATTGTAGAATAATAGTGAAGACATCACAACTATGAAATAACACATATGGAATCATATAGTAACCAAAAAAGTGTTAAACAAATCAAAATATATTTTATATTTGAGATTCTTCAAAGTAGCCACCCTTTGCCTTGATGACAGCTTTGCATACTCTTATAAATACTAAATATAAATAAAAACCCTTGAATGAGTAGGTGTATCCAAACTTTTGACTGGTTTTATTTTATTTTATTTTTATTTAACCTCTCGGCAAGTCAGTTAAGAACAAAATCTTATTTACGGCCTACTCCAGCCAAACGCGGACAACACTGGGCCAATTTTGCGCCGCCCTATGGGACTCCCAATCACGGTCGGATGTGATACAGCCTGGATACTGGTACTGTATATACAGTATAAAATTACACTTCGTTTTTGGCATGAAAAAACAGCAAGATATTAACATCAATACAATATATTACATCACATTTACATTTCTTAATCAGGTTTTTACCAGGGGCGAGGAGGACGCTTTGTTACTGTTGATTGCCGCTATAATTTTACTTGCAGCATATTGCCTTAAAGCAGCATATTGCTATAAACCAGCATATTGCCTTATTGCCTTAAAGCAGCTCCAAATTATAAGAATATTTTGAAGATAAATACACAACGCAGAGGATGAGAGGACGAGAGTACTAAACTAAATATAGTACTAATGGTCAATAGGGAATTGTCAATGTAAATAGTTGGTCTTCAGTTCAACAGCTGTTCAGAATCTATGTAATGTCACTCCTGAACATTGAGTCTGGAGCAGGATACTTGTTATTTGGCCATTAGTCCAGTCGTACTGCAAGGACTTCTGATTGGTCAATCTCAGGCTAGGGTGGGGGGTTATAAATGGCATCCTGTTCCTTTGTTCGGTGGAGAAAAGCTGAGGACAGTGGAGACTGAACATCTACCTCCCAGCATAACATCTTGATTTGTCCTTCTCAAATAAACCTATTTTTCTTCCCCTGATTTGCTTTGGAGTTTGTGTTATTGAAGAATATCATCAATTGCTAACAAAATAAAATAAGCTGCCATGCATGCAAGGCTGAACAGTTGGTCTGAGTGTGCACTGAGGGATGAAAGCCCCGGGTTGCATCCCAAATTGCACCCTATTCCCTACATATTGCACTACTTTTGACCAGACCCCTATGGCACCCTATTCCCTATGTAGTGCACTACTTTAGACCAGAGCCCCATGGCACCCTATTCCCTATGTAGTGCTCTACTTTAGACCAGAGCCCTGTATATAGAGAATAGGGTGCCATTTGGGACGGGCCCTCGGCCAGGTTCACATCTGGTGGATGGCTGGGGGCTGGAGTGACTGTATGCCACCTACCTAGACGTCTGTCAGGCATAAAGGGAGTGATGAGGGGGGTGGAAGGAGAAAGGGAGGTAGAGAGAGAGAGAGAGATACAGAGAGATACAGAGAGATACAGAGAGAGAAAGGCAAAGAGAGAGTGATAAAGAGAGAGATAGAGAGATAGAGAGAGAAAGAGAGAGAGGGGACAATACACAGAGAGAGAGAGAGTGATAGAGAGAGATACAGAGAGAGAAAGGCAAAGAGAGAGTGGCGATGGGTGGCAGATAAAGAGAGATCAGGTACTTTGGTCAGCCATTTCAGGCTTTCCATCTTACTATAATGCTCACAGATTCTGACCATTTTACAATAAGGTGTAAACTCACAGACTACTGACCTAGAGCAGGATTTTTCTGCCATTGAAATCCTTGGACGGACTGCCAAAGCGTTTTTCGGGTCACTTAAATCCAAACAGTGTAAAAATATATATTTTTCTGGACACAAACAATTTCGGTGTAAACTTAAACGACTAAAAACAGATATAAACTATGTAGAAAAGATAATGGATCTATATAATTTTCTATAATATAATCTTTGAGAATTAACAATCTGTTTTTATTTTCATCATTTTTTCCCCCCTGTGAAGCGCATTGCGTTGCATTTATGTCTGAAACGTGCTGTATAAATAAAGCTTGAATGAAAATCAAATCTAGACAGTCAGGGAGAATATTTTTTTTTTTTAAACAATGAATTTAGCAGTATAGATTTTGTTATTATGTTTGAGCAAAAGAACACAGCATTAGCCATGGCAAAATGCTAAAATTGCAGGAAATTAGATTTAAAAGTAACAACATTTTCTCTCAGCTCCACGGCAGAATATGTAGAATCGCAGGAAATTGACTTAAAACTGCAAAAATGTCTCTACACCGCCAAGATGGGGGTCTCTAAAATGTACTCTAAAATTCAGCTGTGCTGACTGGCCAACCATGCCCCCTGCCACGCCCACCACCAAAGCCCCTTTTCGATATGGATACACCCTAGGACTATGTCCATATTTAATCAAGACTTCAATCGGAACATGATCCACTGTCCAAGTCTTTGCAGTTAACTAACTAATTTGATTAAGTGTCTGATATGATAGATTCGTTTGACATTAGTATTGTACTTTTAGGCACCTACTGCCCTGCAGGAGCTGGAAACAAGCATTTTGATGCACCTGCTTTAACATCTGCTAAAATGTGTATACAACAAATAAACTTTGATTTGAATTGAACTGACCTGATCAAGTACATTGAACAAGAGGAGGAGCACATCTTCGGTAAAAATGTCTGACAAGACTTAATAATGGCTCTAATATGATAAAACAGTTATGGATCGAACTGCATCGGCAAGATAATAGATGTTGACAGTAGGTAAAAGATTTTCACAATATCATTCATGTTGTGGCAGGTATCCTAGTTGTTAAGGGCGTTGGGTCAGTAACTGAGAGGTTGCTGGTTCGAATCCCCAAGCCGACTAGGTGAAAAATCTGTCCATGTGCCTTTGAGCAAAGGACTTAACTATAATTGCTCCTGTAAGTTGCTCTGGATAGGAGTGTCTGCTTAAATATAACATTTTGTAACAAGTAGAACTTGCATAGAGGGATAGAGATTGTTTTCACATCTATCAACTCTGAAATGTTGTTCCAAAGAGGCTGCAAGTCAATGTCACTGATGGGTGAGCTTTGGAAATGTTGTTTTTCTTACTGTTGAGACCTGAGACGAGACACGAACCAACAGGGTTTTTCTGCTGTTGAGACCTGAGACGAGACACGAACCAACAGGGTTTTTCTGTTGTTGATCTGTGTTGAAGACCTGAGACGAGACCGCGAACCAACGGGTTTTTCTGCTGTTGAGACCTGAGACGAGACCGAACAAACAGGGTTTTTCTGCTGTTGAGACTGAGACGAGACCGAACCAACGGGGTTTTTCTGCTGTTGAGACCTGAGACGAGACCGAACAACAGGGTTTTTTCTTGCTGTTTGAGACCCTGTAGACGAAGACGCGGTTTTTCTGCTGTTGAGACCTGAGACGAGATGCGAACCAACAGGGTTTTTCTACCAATAGTATTCCTGTTCTCCATTAATGCCACAAACTTGACTAACAATGTATTGGCTAGATTTAGGCTAACTATGTCAAACAGTTACTTATAAGTGATCCAATGCTTGTTCCAAACGATACATATTCCTCTCCAAATATTCAGTGTTCATTAAACAACGAGAATAATACAACGCTAAAGTAAAGGAAACAATGAAAGTTTTAGAATTTAAAAGATATCCGTGAAAGGAGCGGCAGAAGCAGCATTTAAATGGTAATGAAGCTGCTATCGTCCCCAGGTCCAAATCTCAGCAGTACAGATCCTATTTCACTCCTCTCCATTGATTAATGAAGGCAATTATTTGGCTTGAGAGTTACTTCACGGCTCACGCCATTGTACCTACTGTGGAAATGTTGCTAATTCAAGACGAGAACTCTCTGTCTAGCAGCAGGCATTGTGATGCGATCAGACTTATAACCATAATGCCAAATACAAATCGATCTTCTTAGGGGAATTTGAGAATGAAAAGACAGACAGAGATGAAGAAAGAGCTCATTACTCCAAAAATAACAACAAGACTACAAAAAGTTAAAATAGCAGTCTAGTTCCTAGTTATAGATCAGCTATAAAACATTTATTTTTTTCATTTTATTTAACCTTTAGTCAGTTAAGAACAAAATCTTATTTACAATGACGGCCTACACCGGCCAAACCCAGACGACGCTGGGCCAATTGTGCGCCGCCCTATGGGACTCCCAATCACGGCCGGTTGTGATACAGCCTGAAATCGAACCAGGCTGTAGTGACGCCTCAAGCAGTGAGATGCATAAAACATTTTAAATCTAACCAAAGGTAAAGTCTTTCAGGCAGGTTGCAACAGAGATAAGCAGGAGTTTGTGATCCCATCCCACCCTAAGTAAGCGTATAAGGGAAACACTGCCAACCTAAAATGAGTTAGGTAAGTATTAGGAAAGAGAGAAGCAGACAGTCATCCTTTCCTTCAGCAGTGATGAGTCCCTAGAGGACTGCGTAGCCAAAACCCACATCGCACCAATGCCATGATGAGAGCCTGATCAATGAATACTCAGGAAGTCACTTTTCATCCAATCTGGATCAAGTTATGAAGGAAGCCTGGATATTCTGGGGCTACAGGTCAAAAACTGAGACACGACACCTGGGTCAACACCTGTCTGCTATAACACAGTTACACCTGGGCATGACCTGTCTGCAATAACACAGTTACATTTACATTTAAGTCATTTAGCAGACGCTCTTATCCAGAGCGACTTACAAATTGGAAAGTTCATACATATTCATCCTGGTCCCCCCGTGGGGAATGAACCCACAACCCTGGTGTTGCAAGCGCCATGCTCTACCAACTGAGCCACACGGGACACATTCTCAGAGTTCCATCTTGGATCAACACCTGACTGTAATAACACAGGTACACCTGGGCATGACCTGTCTGCAATAACACACTTACACCTGGGCATGACCTGTCTGCAATAACACAGGTACACCTGGGCAATGGATCAACACCTGTCTGTAATAACACAGGTAACACTGGGCATGGATCAACACCTGTCTGTAATAACACAGTTACACCTCTGGGCATGGGGTCAACACCTGTCTGCAATAACACAGGTACACCTGGGCATGGATCAACACCTGTCCTGTAATAACACAGTTACACTTGGCATGGATCAACACCTGTCCTGTAATAACACAGTTACACCTCGGCATGGATCAACACCTGTCGCATAACACAGGTACACCTGGCATGGATCAACACCTGTCTGTAATAACACATTACACTGGGCATGGGTCAACACCTGTCTGTAATAACACAGTTACACCTCGCATGATCAACACCTGACTGTAATTAACACAGATACACCTGGGCATGGGATCAACACCTGACTGTAAATAACACAGATACACCTGGGCATGGATCAACACCTGCAACAGTACACTGGCATGAATAACACTACGTATAACACATACACTGGGCATGGATCAACACCTGACATGTAATAACACAGTTACACCTGGGCATGGATCAACACCTGACATGTAATAACACATACAGAACACCTGGGCATGGAAAATTCAAACCAGACCTGACTATAATAACACCGTTACACCTGGGCATGGATCAACACCTGACTGTAATAACACCAGATTACACGCTGGGCATGGATCAACCCTGACTGAATTAACACAGTTACACCTGGCATGGATCACACCTGACTGTAATAACACAGGTACAACCTGGGCTGGATCAACACCTGACTGTATAAACACAGTTACAACCTGGGCATGGATCAAACACCTGACTGTAAATACACAGATACACCTTGGCATGGATCAACACTGACTGTAATAACACAGATACACCTGGGCATGGATCAACACCTGACTGTAATAACACAGGTACACCTGGGCATGGATCAACACCTGTCTGACAATAACACAGATACACCGGGCATGATCAACACCTTGAACTGTAATAACACAGTACACCTGGGCATGGATCAACACACCTCGAACCGTAAAATAACACAGAATACACCTGGGCATGGATCAACACCTGACTGGTAATAACACAGTACACCCTGGGCATGAGGTCAACACCTGACCTGTAATAACACAGTTACACCTGGGCATGGATCAACCTGACTGTAATAACACAGGATACACCTTGGGCATGGATCAACACCTGATCTGCTAATACACACTATGGATAACCTGAGCATGATCAACACTGATGTAATAACACATGTACACCTGGGCATGGATCAACCACCTGTCAGCAATAACCAACAGATACACCTGTGGGCATCTGGTCAACACCTGACTGTAATACCACAGTGTACACCTGGGCATGGATCACACCTGACTATATAATACACAGATACAACTCTGGGCGGCAATGGTCAACACCTGACTGTAATAACACAGGTACACCTGGGCATGGATCAACACCTGTCTGCAATAACACAGATACACCTGGGCATGGATCAACACCTGCACTGTAATAACACGGTTACACCTGGCATGACCTGTCTGCAATAACACAGGTAACCTGGCATGGATCAACACCTGTCTGTAATAACACAGTTACACCTGGGCATGGATCAACACCTGTCTGCAATAACACAGGTACACCTGGGCATGGATCAACACCTGTCTGTAATAACACAGGTACACCTGGGCATGACCTTCTGCAATAACACAGTTACACCTGGGCATGGATCAACACCTGACTGCAATAACACAGGTACACCTGGTCATGGGTCAACACCTGTCTGCAATAACACAGGTACACCTGGCCCCATACACACAACAATGGTTTATCCCAAACTTTAAGGGTAAATTTCCAGAACCAGATGACTAAAAATAACTTTCAATGGATATTCTGAACTGGGCTTGGGAAATTACACAGTAAGAGAGTGATGCTGAGACTTTAAAATGTATGTCAAACAAATACCAATGATTGTAACCATACAACTCTATGCACAATGACAACTTTTAACAATTTCAACAGAAAAGTTTACACAAACACATTTACTTGAAGAACAGTGCAGATACAAAGGTTGGTTACAGCACAAAGGACCGACACTGGAGAAGAGAAGCAGGTACGGGGAGTTGAACATTTAATGTGGAATAAACGCTGAACAGTACATGAACCGTCGTCAGAACCAGGTAACAAAAATGACAAACAAACATTAATCCTGAAGCGGGGAACAGAGCTAGGGAATAGGAAGATATAGGGGAGAAAAAAAACACAGGTAATTGAGTCCAGGTGAGTGCAATGAATCAAGGGGAGCAGGTGTGCGTAATAATGGTGGCAGGTGTGCGTAATGCCGGGGAGCCTGGCGCCTTCGAGCTCCAGGGAGGGAGAGCGGGAGCAGGCGTGACACAAATCATGGAAGCATGAGCTTCAATCTGGGTCCAGGAAACTGGCCCTAAGGACCCACTTATAATTCTTCCCAACCCTGAGCATGGACCATCAGCACCACAGAGGCACGCATGCACCTGGCCCAGACCCACCTGGCTCCAGACCAGCAGTTTAAATCCTCTCATTTCCTTTCCAGAGACAACAGGATGAAGGAGCTCTGTAGAGGGGAGTCTAACAATAGTATTTTAATTGGGACAGGTGCACTGCTAACCAACCACCTCTGGGACAGGTGGCACTGCTAACCACCCACCTCTGGGACAGGTCAACTGCTAACCACCCACCTCTGGGATAGGTGACACTGCTAACCAACCACCTCTGGGATAGGTGGCACTGCTAACCACCCACCTCTGGGATTAGGTGCCACTGCCTAAGCCAACCACCTCTGGATTAGGTGCCACTGCTAACCACCCACCTCTGGGATTAGTGCCATGGCTAACCACCCACCTCTGGATTAGGTGCCACTGCTAACCACCCAAATCTGGGATTAGGTGCCACTGCTAACCACCCACTTCTGGGATTAGGTGCCACTGCTAACCACCCAAATCTGGGATAGGTGGCACTGCTAACACCCAAATCTGGATTAGGTGCCACTGCTAACCAACCACCGCTGGGATAGGTGGCACTGCTAACCACCCACCTCTGGATCAGGTGCCACTGCTAACCACCCACCTCTGGGATAGGTGGCACTGCTAACCACCCACCTCTGGGATTAGGTGCCACTGCTAACCAACACCTCTGGGATTAGGTGCCACTGCTAACCACCCACCTCTGGGATTAGGTGCCACTGCTAACCAACCACCTCTGGGATTAAGGTGCCACTGCTAACCACCCACCTCTGGATTAGGTGCCACTGCTAACCACCACCTCTGGGATAGATGCCACTGCTACCACCCACCTCTGGGATTAGGTGCCACTGCTAACACCCACCTCTGGGATATAGGTGCCACTGCTAACCACCCACCTCTGGGATTAGATGCCACTGCTAACCACCCACCTCTGGGATTAGGTGCCACTGCTAACCACCACCTCTGGGATTAGATGCCACTGCTAACCACCACCTCTGGGATTAGGTGCCACTGCTAACCAACCACCTCTGGATTAGGTGCCACTGCTAACCACCACCTCTGGGATTAGTGCCACTGCTAACCACCCACCTCTGGGATTAGGTGCCACTGCTAACCAACCACCTCTGGGATTAGATGTCACTGCTAACCAACCACCTCTGGGATTAGGTGCCACTGCTAACCAACCACCTCTGGGATTAGGTGCCACTGCTAACCACCCACCTCTGGGATTAGGTGCCACTGCTAACCAACCACCTCTGGGATTAGATGTCACTGCTAACAACCACCTCTGGATTAGATGTCACTGCTAACCACCCACCTCTGGATTAGGTGCCACTGCTAACCACCCACCTCTGGGATAGGTGCACTGCTAACCACCACCTCTGGATAGATGCCACTGCTAACCACCACCTCTGGGATTAGGTGCCACTGCTAACCAACCACCTCTGGGATTAGATGTCACTGCTAACCAACCACCTCTGGGATTAGGTGCCACTGCTAACCAACCACCTCTGGGATTAGGTGCACTGCTAACCACCACCTCTGGGATTAGGTGCCACTGCTAACCAACCACCTCTGGGATTAGATGTCACTGCTAACACCAACCACCTCTGGGATTAGATGTCACTGCTAACACCCACCTCTGGGATAGATGCCACTGCTAACCACCACCTCTGGATTAGGTGCCACTGCCAACCACCCCACCTCTACTATCCCAAATATATCGTAATGTTCTCTCACCAGCCCTTTAGCACTATAGATTTCCCAAAGCCAAACAATCATCTTTTTTGGACGAAGTTGTCTGAGGGTATAAAAGTATATCAACTTTGTAATGAATTTGAACAAGCAACAGTGCGCAACAAACTCTTCAACACTGGGCAACATTTAACAAGCATATAGCATACTCGCACAACATCTGCTAACCATGTGTATGTGACCAATACAATTTGATTTGATTTGAAACACTGGGCGCAACACATTTAGCAGAACTGTGCATTTGTGGAAAAACCCAGTGGATATTGGACATTTGTTTTGTTACAGCACTCCCATACAAACCTAAACGTGAAACCGCCAACATAACAACAATGGAATCCAACAGAATTCCTCTTCTTGCTCCTACCACATCGTCCTCTCTCTTATCTGTCCAACTTGGCAGCTATATTTATACCGTCTCAATTCTGTGGTAGCAACTGTTATTCTCGAAATACTAGCTCATCCCTATAAAAAAAATGTGGCTAAAATGCCGCTGGTCTGTGTCTAGCTGCCCAGCTGACCATGACCATGGCATGAGCAGAGTGGAGCCTGGTGTAGGTGTGGTGTGGCGAGGAGCCAGCAGCAGGGAACGGCATGTACAGCGTGTTTGCAATGGACTGTCCAGCTTTTAAGAGGCTAAATATATATGCTCCTTTGGAAGTGCAGAAGGCTTCTCAGAACCAGCATCACTCCAAATAAGCACTCTGCTCCCTGTGCACTTGACTGTGCTACTCTTCTGCTTGTTAACTGCTACTGCTACTGCTGTGCTGCTTGCTGCTGCTTGCTGCGTGCTGCTATGTTCTGCGCTACTGCTACTGCTCTCTGCTGTCTGCTGCTCTGTGTGCTTTTGCTACTGCTGCTGCTACTTGCTGCTGGCTACGCTGCTACTGCTGCCTGCTTGCTGCTACTGCTGCTGCTGCTATGCTGCTAACTGCGCTGTGCGCTTACTCGCTACTGCTGCTGACTGCTGCTACTGCTACTGCTGCTACTGCTGCGTGCTCGCTACTGCTGCGCTAGCTACTGCTGCTTGCTGCTGCTACTGCTGTCTTCTGCTGCTACTCGGCTGCTGCTGCTGCTACTGCTGCTGCTACTGCTGCTTGCCTTACTGTTACTGCTGCTACTGCTGCTGCTATTGCTGCTGCTGCTGCTACTGGTACTGCGTCCTGCTGCTGCTGCCTGCTGCTGCTACTGCTGCTGCTACTGCTACTGCTGCTACTACTACTGCTGCTGCTGCTGCTACTTCTGCTGCTGTGCTACTGCTACTGCTACTGCCTGCGCTGCTGCTACTGCTGCTGCTACTGCATGGCGAGAAATGGGACAAGGCTAGGGTCTGGGGAAGCACCTTACCTGGATTTAAAAGGGTTGACTACCTACACAGTTCTGCATATCACCTCTTGAGTTAATGACACAGTATGACAGTATGACATCACAGCCGCAAAGTTTTGAAAACTCCTTCTAACTACAACGGTTCTTTAATAACACTGGACTACAACATATAGATCCAAGCCTTTGAATTTCTGACTTCGCAATCACACTTTGGAACTGAGATTTTGAAAAACAATTCCAATTTCATACAACTGCTTCAAATTCTTTCATCATGTTGTTTTCTAATTTGATCACTATTTTTTTGCTGAGAATTTTAATGCACAGCAGGAAAGGCAAACTTGTAGTGTATTCAAGGTTTAAAAAGGCTCCTAAAGTTTGTAATAACCATTAAAAAAGATAAGATTTGATTTGCCCTAACAATTTTTGTTGATCAAACCCTACAAAAATCTACAGTAATTATAATCAAAATAATAATTCACATTTCCTGTTGCTGCAGGAATATTTTCCTGCTGTAGCAAACTGGCATAAATTAAGATCCTACATCTGTAACAATCGACCTGAATTCTCTATCAGATCAATAATAAGGCCTAGGCTAGCTTATACATCAACTCAACCTGTCACGTTCCTGACCTGTTTTCTGTTGTTTTGTATGTGTTTAGTTGGTCAGGACGTGAGCTGGGTGGGAATTCTATGTTGTGTGTCTAGTTTGTCTMTTTCTATGRCCAGCCTAATATGGTTCTCAATCAGAGGCAGATGGTAATCGTTGTCCCTGATTGAGAATCATATATAGGAGGCTTGTTTTGTGTTGGGATTTTGTGGGTGTTTGTTACCTGTCTCTGTGTTTGTGTTCTGCACCAGATAGGTCTGTATCGGTTTTCACGGTTTGTTTGTTTTGTTTGTTGTTTGTAGTGTTCACTTGTCGTCAAATTAAACATGTTGAACACTAACCGCGCTGCACTTTGGTCCTCTCCTTCACCCCTGGAAGAAAGCCGTTACACAACCGCTGCCACTACTGCAGAAAAGTCTCTGTTCAGGCCAACTTAAYGAGCCACTGAACACGCCGATTGGCACATTCTGTTTTTCTGTTGCTCATTAGAAAATGAGATTTCGGTCTCGGAGGTATGTTTCCAGTCCGATGCCGTGTTTGGTTAATGTTTGTCCCCCATGAGACACTGTAGACGCGGAAGACTATATCAATTCGTCAAAATCCCCAGAAGGAATCTAACTCAAGAAATCTGTAATTCATTTTTGACGTTTTTGCCGAGGATTGTTTTAGTTGCGCAATTATGGTGTTTGATGCAGTATTTCCCAAGTAAAAAAATGTGCAACGTGTGTGTGTGTGTGTGTGTGTGTGTGTGTGTGTGTCAGATATCCGTGTAACGGTAAAATAAAACATATAAATCTGTGTGTGTGTGGGTCTTCCTCTGACACCACCTGGTATAGAGGTCCTGGAAGGCAGGGAGCTCGGCCCCAGTGATGTACTGGGCCGTACTCACCACCCTTTGTATGGCTTTGCATTTGGGTGCCTTGCAGTTGCAATACCAAAGCGGTGATGCAGCCAGTCAAGATACTCTCAATGGTGCAGCTGTAGAACTTTATGAGGATCTGAGGGCCCATGCCCCAAAAAAATTCTGCCTCTTGAGGGGGAAGAGGCGCTGTCGTGCCCTCTTCACAACTGTGTGGGTTTGTGTGGACCATATTAATTCCTCAGGGATGTGGACACAGAGGGACTTGAAGCTTTCGACCCGCTCCACTGCAGCCACATTGATGTGGATGGGGGCGCCGCTCCGTTTCCTGTAGTCCACGATCTTCTCCTTTGTCTTGCTGACGTTGAGGGAAAGGTTGTTGTCCTGGCACCATGCTGCCAGGTCTCTGACCTCCTCCCTATAGGCTGCCTCATCGCCGTCGGGGATCAATCTTACCAACGTTGTGTTGTAAGCAAACTTAATGATAGTGTTGGAGTCGTGCGCAGCCACACAGTCATGGGTGAACAGAGAGTACAGAAGGGGACTAAGCACACATCCCTGAGGGGCCCCGTGTTGAGGCTCACTACCTGGGGGTGGCCCATTAGGAAGTCCAGGATTCAGTTGCAGAGGGAGTTGTTCAGTTCCAGGGTCCTGAGCTTGGTAATAAGCTTGGAGGGGACTATGGGGTTGAATGCTGAGCCTTAGTCAATGAACAGCATTATTTACCTTGGRGTTCTTGGGCACAGGGTGGTCTGCTTGAAACAAGTTGGTATTACAGACCGGGTCAGGGATAGGGTATAAATGTCAGTGGAGACACTTGCCAGCTGGTCAGCGCATGCTCTGAGTATGCGTCCTGGTATTCTGTCTTGCCCCGCGGCCTTGTGAATATGACCCTTTTTAAAGGTCTTACTCACATCGGCTACYGAGAGCAAGATCACACAGTCGTCCAGGAACAGCTGGTGTTCTCATGCATGGTTCAGTGTTGTTTGCCTAGAAGCAAGAATTGAAGGCCTTTAGCTCGTCTGGTAGGCTTATGTTGCTGGGCAGCTCACGGCTGGGTTTCCCTTTGTAATCTATGATAGTTTGCAAGCCTTGCCACATCTGTCGAGTGTCAGAGCTGACGTAGTAGGATTCGATCTTAGTCTTGTATTGATGTTTTGCCTGTTTGATGGCTTGTCGGAGGTCGTAGAAATCCTTCTTAAAAGCATCCAGATTGGGCAGCTCTAGCCTTTAGCTCAGTATGAATGTTGTCTGTAATCCATGGTTTCTGGTTGGGGTATGTACTAGAGGTCGACCGATTAATCGGAATGGCCGATTCATCGGGGCCGATTTCAAGTCTTCATAACAATCGGAAATCGGTATTTTTGGGCGCCGATTTGCCGTTTTTTTTTTTTTTACACCTTTATTTAATCTTTATTTAACTAGGCAAGTCAGTTATGAACACATTCTTATTTTCAATGGCGGCCTAGGAACGTTCTGCCTCGTTTAGGGGCAGAACGACAGATTTTTAACCTTGTCAGCTCGGGGGATCTAATCTTGCATTGATTACATTGCACTCCACGAGGAGCCTGCCTGTTAGCGAATGCAGTAAGCTAAGGTAAGTTGCTAGCTAGCATTAAACTTATCTTATAAAAAACAATCAATCAATGACTGTCATTGCTCCAATGTTGTACTTAACCATAAACATTAATGCCTTTCTTAAAATCAATACACAAGTATAATTTTTAAAACCTGCATATTTAGCTAAAAGAAATCCAGGTTAGCAGGCAATATTAACCAGGTGAAATTGTGTCATTTCTCTTGCGTTCATTGCACGCAGAGTCAGGGTATATGCAACAGTTTGGGCCGCCTGGCTCTTGCGAACTAATTTGCCAGAATTACGTAATTATGACAAACATTGAAGGTTGTGCAATGTAACAGGAATATTTAGACTCATGGATGCCACCCGTTAGATAAAATACGGAACGGAATAACGTTTTGTTTTCGAGGTGATAGTTTCCGGATAGTCAAAGGTATATGGTTTAGAGAGAAATAGTCGACGCGTTATAATTCCTGAATAACTTGCGGCTGAATTTGAAAGGGGTTCCTTCGTTATTTTACCGTTCATGTCTTCCATAGAGAATGTCTTGATCTACTTCAAATAAGGTCTGTGTTTCGTGCGGCAGGTTAAACCGCCTCGACGTTTTGATACCGTGTAAATCTCACTAGGATAAGGTAATGTTTGTCAACATATTTCATAAATCCACTCTACAATTTTTTTTATCTTCGCTATATTTAGCCAATATTTATCAGTTACCTTGTCCTATGGATATCTACACAGTTATAAAATTGGCACGGTGATGTAAGCCTACACGAAATACAGACCTTATTTTAAGTGAATCTAAAAATATCCAATGGAATAAATGAAGGAACCGCTTTTCAGATTTTGATAGGTGTCACTTTGGTTGTCAATTCTTACCATGCCCATTATTAAATAGGATTTCCTGCATATAGAAATTAAAGTTTTTGTTTTCAACATTCATCACAGGTAACTTAAACTCTATTTTTATTCAAACAGTTGAGAGTATTTGTCTCCTAAGCAGACTCTTCAGTATCATGTCACTTCAGAGCTGTGTGCGTGTGTGTATATTATGTATTATATTAAGTTAAAATAAAAGTGTTCATTGTTCATTCAGTATTGTTGCAATTGTCATTATTACAAAAATGTGTGTGTGTGTATGATATATATATATATATATATTTAAAGTTTTTTTATTTTTTATTAATCGGCCGATTAATCGGTATCGGCTTTTTTTGTCCCCAATAATCGGTATCGGTATCGGCATTGAAAAATCATAATCGGTCGACCTCTAGTATGTACGTATGGTCACTGTGGGGATGAAGTCGTCCATGGTTTTCTGGATGGGGTATGTACGTATGGTCACTGTGGGGATGAAGTCGTCCATGGTTTCTGGTTGGGGTAGGTACGTATGGTCACTGTGGGGACAAAGTCGTCCATGGTTTCTGGTTGGGGAATGTACGTATGGTCACTGTGGGGACAAAGTCGTCCATGGTTTTCTGGTTGGGGTATGTACGTATGGTCACTGTGGGGACGAAGTTGTCCATGGTTTCTGGTTGGGGTATGTACGTATGGTCACTGTGGGACAAAGTCGTCCATGGTTTCTGGTTGGGGTATGTACGTATGGTCACTGTGGGGACGAAGTCGTCCATGGTTTCTGGTTGGGGAATGTACGTATGGTCACTGTGGGGACAAAGTCGTCGATGCACTTCTTAATGAAGTCGGTGACTGATGTGGTAAACTCAATGTGATGAATCCCAGAACATATTCCAGTCTGTACTAGCGAAACAGTCCTGTTGCTTAGCATCCGCTTTATCGGACCACTTCTGTATTGAGTGTGTCACTGGTACTTCCTGTTTGAGTMTTTGCTTGTAAGCAAGAGAGTTATGGTCTGATTTGCAAAAAAAGAGGGTGAGGGAGAGCTTTGTACTGCGTGTGGAGTAAAGGTAATCTAGAGTATTTTCGCCTCTAGTTTCACACGTGACATGCTGGTAAAAATGACGGAAAACTGATTTAATTTTCCCTGCATTAAAATCACTGACTACAAGATACTGAATATGCATTTTCTTGTTTGCTTATGGCCCTATACAGCTTGTTGAGTGCGGTCCTAGTGCCGGCATCGGTTTGTGGTGGTAATAAGACAGCTACAAAAAATATAGATGAAAACTCTCTTGGTAAATAGTATCATGASGTATTCTAACTCAGGCGAGCAAAAATTAAATAAACGGATACTGCTGTGCACAAACTGAAAAAATGACTTATTGTGGAACAGCTGTTGAATCATCTATAACATCTCTTCTGACGAGCAGAAATTAAGTTATACTTAGTTATCCAATTATGAACGTCAATGAATTACATATAAATCAGATCCTAACACATTTACAATCAGTGCTTTAATTAATGCTAAGGAGCGTGTTTGTGTATCGACTGACTACCGATAATCTCTCATGACAGCCTGATTAGACTATTGATGTTATGTGTACTTGGGGCCGGTGAACCCCCATGGAATATGGCTGTTTTCGCTAGATAATCAGGATGCCATTGAGTGGTGTGAGTGTCTGGGGAATCCGAGAGCCATCAGGATCAGCATATCACAGGCCTGTTGAACACTGTAGGCCGTTAAATACTGGTGACCGACCTGTGACCTGTCAAACAGCCACCTCTAGGTCTTCTCTCTATCGTAACGTACCGTGTGGATGGATCAACTACACATCTGTCTTCTCTACTCTGGTTATGGATCAACCATCAAACTCAAAGTTTGCTCTGGTGACCTTTCTAACTCTATGGAAGTAGGTTATCCTCTATTGTATGACGCTGGACAGTTTATCAGCACAGCGTGTCTAAGGTATCACAAAATATCACACTCCAAGAGATAAGTCAGGACTAGCCTATATGTCAATGATGAACCAACTGTGATGGATGGTTATTCACACCAGGCCAACATACATACTGTACATCATATCGTTTACAAAGATAAATGCCTTCTAGCCCCACATGTACCCTATGTAGCATAGTGTAAGTAATCTTCATCGAACCACTAAAATAGCTCTAAAATAGCAGAGCCTTGCTTGGGGTTATCTTACTTGTGAACAGAACTTATTAAAACGCCTCTCCCTGTGTCAAAGCAAAGCACAGAGGTTAAAATAGTTTTAGCTTTAAGTTTGATGATTAAATCAACAGTAGCCTATTCCCAAGCGACTACAACCCACACACGGACAGAAAGCCCGAGGAAAATCCAAGAAACCTTATGTTCTTTAAGTTTAGTCGGATACATAATTGTCATTATAGAGGCTAACAGATCTGACAAGACAACCATACTCCAAACTCAATTATATTAGAATGATTATGCAAAAAATCACAGCATTTTATGTATTTATTATTTTTTACAATTTTGTAGGCCTAATTTAAATGTGCCATTGCACCTGCAGCTGGGACTTTCATTTAAATTCCAATGTGCCTCGAGCTCTGGCGACAGGTGCTCTGAGAGCCAATATGCCGCTCGCTCACTGCACAGTAGCCCATAGCGTGCACCATACACCTAGGTCAACTTCCCAACAAGGGCAGAATCTCATGAATTATATAAAACACCCAAAATAAAACTGCACCTATTTTTATTACATTTTAAGTCAGAGCAGTTTTTTTTATCCTGATTTTTGCATTAGTCCAGGTATTCAAGCAAATGATAGACTCTCTATCCAGCATTGACACCAGTTGTTGCCGTTTAAAGCCATATCCAAGAACGTTGCCTTTCAAGACACCCGGTCCCCCCCCCCCCCTAAAACGCTTTGGTTATGCATAAAAAGTAAGCAAATAATATATATACTTACAGTTCGTAAGAACTGGATGTCATCTTCCCTTCTCCACCCTCAGCCATGGCTGTGAAGGAGCCTGTTAGACTCGGATAGCCACCACTGACTGGAGAGCAGTAAACTAGACAGAAACGCGATGCTGTAGCTCTCCTGCCGATATTAGCATGGAGCTAATTCCACAACCATATAGGGCAGACCGGGCAAGCCCCCCCCCCCCTGCGTCCACTGCACACCTCACCGCGGATTGTCACTCAATGCCTACCCACCCCGGACTGTATGCTCCCTGCGGCTGCCAATGTCAGCAGTACGCTGAGTGAGCTATGGTGGGTGCGAGAGGAGAGGAGACGAGAGGAGCACGCCTCGGCAAGCGGACGAGGCTATTGCTATTTAATGATTGTGAATAAAATGACAAAGTCTGTCACTATCACTCCGCCAGGCGTTCAAGTTTAAAAGCAGGAGTCAGAATGTTATAATAATAATAATAATAATGGGTCAGAACGGAGAATTGAATAACAATAATTGTGTTGAATACAAAGTTAGATTGTAGGGGCACCTCTCTCGCTCTCTTTCGCTCTCTGTCACTCTCTGTTGAGATGGAACAGACAGCTACAAGATAAAAGTGTATCCAATTTTACTACATTGATTTCTTGAAAACAATTATAACAATCGTATTCTTCTCAATTGAAAATGGATTACTCTCGTCTGCAAGGATGGCTGTCCTCTCTTCAACAAAATATTATTCTCTTTTGTTTGGGTGAATCGTTATTTTTTTTGTTAAAGAAACATAAAGCAATGTACATACATAGCCTTGGCATAGCCTACCTACCCAAACACTGGACCCCAGGCTACATTGGGGGAAATGAATTATGTTAGCCCTATCTGGTTGACAAATGCTGCCTGCCTAGCCGTTTTCCTAATGTCCACGCGTCGTAGTTACAATACTATCAAACATGAAATCAATTTATAGGATAAAGTCATCAGGGATGGGCAACAGGCGGCCAATTTGACAAAACCTTTAAAAAATATATATATATATTTTTAAACTCAACATAATGTTGAGGGTTAGAATAATACACCAGTTGCAATTTCGAAATGTGGTTGTGCATCAGCAGTCACTAAATTAGCCCATGGCAGCAAATTGTTTTTAGATTGGTAAATGAGTCTAGCAGCCAGCAATCTAAATCTGTGTTAAACACGATCAAATTACTGACTGGG
Source organism: Salvelinus sp. IW2-2015 (assembly GCF_002910315.2). Lineage (NCBI taxonomy): Eukaryota > Metazoa > Chordata > Actinopteri > Salmoniformes > Salmonidae > Salvelinus > Salvelinus sp. IW2-2015. The sequence goes on along the minus strand of NW_019944456.1, from coordinate 51,785 downwards.
GTGGGGCCCATTGATCATCAGTTATCATATTAAAAACGACAAACATTTGCCTCCACCCTATGGCAAAATGTGTAAAATTGCAGGAAATTAGCTGTGGGTATGCTGATTTCTGTTTTTCTGTGGCCCCGACCCCCATCAAAGATACTGATCCCTGAAGTAGCCTAACATAAAAGTAGCCCTAAATGAGATACCCCAAGATAAAGTAGACCTATTTAGAAACTATGTAGCGGCTACATTAGCCGAAGGATTCCATTTGGTTAGTCAACTCCAACTTTGAACTCTCTCTTTGCCAACACGTGCACGACCACATGCTCGCACTGCCTTATCACACTTGAAGAAATGTATGAAAAGTGTCCGGCTACAAATTATGCTGTGATAGCACACACATCAGTGTTTGTTGTTGAAGTCACTGCTGACTTTGTACGTTTAATGGGTTGAAAAACAAAGTCACAAAGTCACAAAAAATAGATAGCACTTTATTATTTTTAAACCAATAATTATTTTTAAACCAATTTATTCGTTTTATCAATCTAACTCTTATTTTCTACACGCTTTAGCATTAGTTAGTCCATAATTCCAGTAGATGGCGCTGTTGCACTATGGTAGTGGGGGAAGCAACAAGTACTGGCCAAGCGCGCACACAATTCCTCAGAATGAAGATAGTGCCAGAACTGGGAAGATTAGACATGTTGTGTAAGTTTATCTTTATCACGAATGTTACATGTATGTAACAGCATGTTTAAACTTTCTAATATCGAAAGAACGTCATAACGTTTGGGAAAAGCTTTGAGGTGTTATTTTTGTTTAAAACTGAGTGACTGAAGAACGTGATTGAGAATGAATGAAAGTGAATGTTAGCTTTATGCTAGCTGTGGTAAAAAAAAATATATATATCTTTTTCACAAGTCACATAGAGACTTCGGGTTTTTCTGAGTAAATGTACATGATTTCCTGGAAGTCATTTCATAAAGAATACATTTATTTGAAGTGTCTGAGTTTGTTTTACATGTTATTGGTTTTGTGGTAAAATGGCGGCGCGCACGCTGCCTGTGTCAACGGACTTTAGTGCACGTAATGCAGGTGCAAGAGAGAGTGACAATTTCATGGTGGCAACACTGTTTTGAAGCTGAATGTAATGTTTATCCGTTTTCTACATGTGTAGCAATATTCAGACATGTCAGTTGTTTATCTTGATCTAAAAGTGTTTATATTTTGGGAATGAGGAAATATACTATAGGTAAAGTGCACTTGTGTTGTGTAAGTTCATGTGTGCACTTGTATGTGTATTAAATATTTTGTTGTAATTAGTTATCAATCGATTGAAATGAATTAATAACTAAATATTTCAAATGAGATAATTGAATAAGAAAAGGTATATAGAGAATAAAGAAAGTGGCAGAACTGTCAGGAAGTTAACTTTTGTGTCCGTTTCTCATTATCACTAAAGGCCACTTTCAGATTCAGTTTGAGGCTGGTTACATAATGCATATATGAAAATCATAACTGGTACGCAAATCGTTAGYAATGGTAGGATACATTGTAAATTGGCACTCTGACATTACCACATTGAAGTTGACATTTAAAATGGTTAAGGTTAGGGGATAGGGTTCAGGGTAGGGACGTGACAAGGATCCCGATAGCACTAATCATGGTGTAAGAGTGTGCGACAACACAGGCTACAATCGAAGAGTTGATGGACACTCAAGGCAAATGCATCCCCCAAGTGGTAAAGGAAGGATGGTGGTACGGTGGTAGATGTCTAGTCTCCCTTATGGCTCTAATCTGATAGTGGTAGTGGGGTGGTAGATGTCTAGTCTCC
>NW_019944456.1:42464-49376 GCF_002910315.2 Salvelinus sp. IW2-2015 | reverse complement strand
AGATGTCAAGTCTCCCTTATGGCTCTAATCTGATAGTGGTAGATGTCAAGTCTCCCCTATGGCTCTAATCTGATAGTGGTAGATGTCTAGTCTCCTTTATGTCTCTAATCTGATATTTGTATTGGTTTGGTAGATGTCTGTTCTCCCTTATGGCTCTAATCTGATAGTGGTAGATGTCTAGGCTCCCTTATGGCTCTAATCTGATATTTGTATTGGGTTGGTAGATGTCTAGTCTCCCTTATGGCTCTAATCTGATAATTGTATTGGGTTGGTAGATGTATACTCTCCTTTATGGCTCTAATCTGATAGTGGTATTGGGTTGGTAGATGTCAAGTATCCCTTTTGGCTCTAATTTGATAGTGGAAATTGAATGGTATATGTCTTGTGTCCCTTATGGCTCTAATCTGATAGTGGTAGATGTCTAATCTCCCTCATGGCTCTAATCTGGTAATGGGGTGGTAGATGTCTAGTCTCCTTTATGGCTCGAATCACATAGTGGTATTGGGTTGGTAGATGTCTAGACTCCCTTATGGCTCTAATCTGATAGTGGTAGATGTCTAATCTCCTTTATGGCTCTAATCTGGTAATGGGGTGGTAGATGTCTAGTCTCCCTTATGGCTCTAATCTGATAGTGGTAGATGTCTAGTCTCCCTTATGGCTATAATCTGATAGTGGTAGATTTTTAGTCTCCTTTATGACTCTAATCTGATAGTGGTATTGGGTTGGTAGATGTCAAGTCTCCCCTATGGCTCTAATCTGATAGTGGAAATGGGGTGGTAGATGTCTTATCTCCTTTATGGCTCTAATCACATAGTGGTAGTGGGGTGGTAGATGTCTAGTCTCCCTTATGGCTCTAATCTGATATTTGTATTGGGTTGGTAGATGTCTGTTCTCCTTTATGGCTCTAATCTGATAGTGGTATTGGGTTGGTAGATGTCAAGTGTCCCTTATGGCTCTAATCTGATAGTGGTAGTGGGGTGGTTGATGTCTAGGCTCCCTTATGGTTCTAATCTGATAGTGGTAGTGGGGTGGTTGATGTCTAGTCTCCTTTATGGCTCTAATCTGATTGTGGTATTGTGTTGGTAGATGTCAAGTCTCCCTTATGGGTCTAATCTGATAGTGGAAATGGGGTGGTAGATGTCTAGTATCCCTTATGGCTATAATCTGATAGTGGTAGATTTTTAGTCTCCTTTATGGCTCTAATCTGATAGTAGTAGTGGGGTGGTTGATGTCTAGTGTCCCTTATGGCTCTAATCTGATAGTGGTAATGGGGTGGGAGATGTCTAGGCTCTAAACTGATAGTGGTAGGTGTCTAATCTCCCTTATGGCTCTAATCTGATAGTGGAAGTGGGGTGGTAGATGTCTAGTCTCCCTTATGGCTCTAATCTGATAGTGTTAATGGGGTGGTTGATGGCTCTAATCTGATAGTGGTAGATGTCTAGTCTCCTTTATGGCTCTAATCTGACAGTGGTAGATGTCTACCACACTCCAACCATAGTTGTAACTAACCTGATTCAGCTCTTCAGCTAATTATAAGAATCAGTTGCGCTAGATGAGGGTTGAAGGGAAAACCTACAGGAGGGTTCCTTTCCAGGAACAGGGTTGGAGTTAAAACCTACAGGAGGTTTCTCTCCAGGAACAGGGTTGGAGTTAAAACTACAGGAGGTTTCTCTCCAGAACAGGGTTGGAGTTAAAACCTACAGGAGGTTTCTCTCCAGGAACAGGGTTGGAGTTAAAACCTACAGGAGGGTTCTCTCCCAGGAACAGGTTGAAGGGAAAACCTACAGGAGGGTTCCTTCCAGGAACAGGGTTGGAGTTAAAACCTACAGGAGGGTCTCTCTCCAGGAACAGGGTTGAAGGAAAACCTACAGGAGGGTTCCTTTCCAGGAACAGGGTTGGAGTTAAAACCTACAGGAGGTTCTCTCTCCAGAACAGGGTTGGTTTTAAACCTACAGGAGAGTATCTCTCCAGGAGCAGGTTGGAGTTAAAACCTACAGAGGGGTATCTCTCCAGGAGCAGGGTTGGAGTTAAAACCTACAGGAGGTATCTCTCCAGGAGCAGGGTTGGAGTTAAAACCTACAGAGTGGTACTCTTACCAGGAACAGGGTTGGAGTTTAAACCTACAGGAGGGTAGCTCTCCAGGAACAGGGTTGGAGTTTAAACCTACAGGAGGGTCTCTCTCCAGGAACAGGGTTGGAGAGCCCTGCTCTACCGTGACCCTTCAGTCTTCAGATCATGCCTTGACTCCTAACCCTGTAGTCTTTATTCTGTATTAGGATCCCCATTAGCTGACACCATGACGACAGCTAGTCTACCAGGGGTCCATACACACAACAAGAGATATTAGCCTATAGAGTTGGCATTAGAGGGCAGTCACACCGTTGACAGCACATGAGACAAGAGGAGACAACAAACAGTAAAATAACTGACACACATTTAAAATAATAAATGTAACACATTTAAAATTCAATTTCTTTGACCTCTAACCTCAGCAAAACCTGGAACAGAGGTCGTCTCAGCAGGATGGGGGAGCGGGGGAGAGGAGGGACAAAGGAGGTCTCCCCACCGAACCACCAGACCCGAAGAAGAGGAAGAAGTACAGCCCCCTGTAAGCACTGCTGACACACACACACACACACAGAAAAGAACAGACAACACACACACACACAGAAAAGAACAGACAACACACACACACACACACACACACACACAGAAAAGAACAGACAACACACACAAACTTCCACACATGTTCTCTCTCACTTCCTCTCTCTCTCTCCTCTTCCTCCATCTCTCTGTAGTGATGGTACGGCTGGCAGTAGTCTAGGTGCCAGGATGCTGCAGGGAGGGGTGAAGAAAGGACTGCTGCTACGTAACATGCAAGTGGACTGACCCCTGACCTCTTACCTCTAGCCCCTGACTGTTAACCCGCTCCAGGGTGAAGTGTCCCCTAGGTCTGTACAGATCAGCTTCCCCTCCCTGAATCCTAATCTATTTTTTAACATTTTTTTTAATAAAAACTTTTTACCACTTTTTCGTGGTATCCATTTGGTAGTTCGTTTTGTCGCTGCAACTCCCATACGGACTCGGGAGAGGCGAATGTCGAGAGCCACGCCTCATCCGAAACACGACCCTGCCAAGCCGCACTGCTTCTTGACACAATGCCCACTTAACCCGGAAGCCAGCCGCACCAATGTGTCGGAGGAAACACCGTACACCTGGCGACCGTGTCAGCGACTCCTGCAACCGGCCCGCCGCAAGGAGTCGCTGGTGCGCGATGGGACAAGGACAACCCTCCCCTAACCCGGACGACACTGGGCCAATTGTGCGCCGCCTCATGGGTCTGCGACACAGCCTGCTGCAACACAGCCTGGGATCGAACCCAGGTCTGTAGTGACGCCTCTAGCACTGCGATGCAGTGCCTTAGACCGTTGCACCACTCAGGAGGCCCCCGAATCCTAATCTTAACCATTAGTGGGAAAATCTATAGATACAGACAGACAGATAGATACTCAAATCGGATCGCTGCACAGGAAGCCGATATGACATCAACGCTATAGGAGATCAATATGGAGCTCACCAACAGCGGCACGCCACGGACGATAGAGAAAGGAAATTTTGATTCACTAAAGATAACCACTGGCACAAACGATTCTCAACATATATGATATTATAAGCAATTTTACATTACAATAGAAATAATAGGCCTTCAATCCGTTACATTCACTGATAACATTGACTCTACATTTGACGTGAAAACAAGTCTGTGACGTCCTTAATAAGAGCATTTAGTCCCCAGAAGGGAAAAGGTTGGCAATCACTGGTCTGTACACCACCTTTGTTTGATTGGAAACGGTACGTAATGCTGTGAGAGTTTTATATTAATAGTTAGCAATTGATACTTAACAAATAGGAAGACATTTCTGTCTGTGTTTTCATGGGCTCCACTCTAGTTCCCTGCAGCTAATCTGGGCGTATGGTCACCAGAGATGGCTTGAGCTGACAAATGAGTTAAAGACTGCATTACAGAGACAATAATGTGTTTTTACTAGAGAAAGCTTAGGAGTAGAACGATCCCTCATTGTTTCTAAATCATCCTCGCGGCTGGGAAACTAAGCCAGGGTGGGGTTAAGACAACAACCCCGTGTAGATAACGACCGGATGAACCCAGAGTGACTTATGATGCTCCTTGGTCTGCATGGGAGGGGTGGAACCAGCCATGACTAAACATTCTTAGTGTCAGCTGTATGAAGAACTATGCTTGTCTGTAAAAGTTAGGCTGCTCGGCCCAACAGTCAACACTGTGGGGTTGACTAGTCTCATTATTGCAATAACTAATCAATATTAAATAAAGATGATTGTTTGAAGAAATGACCAAGTCTCTCAGTATGAATTTCCACGACAATGCCTTTGATGCCATACAGAGAGAAAAGACTGTCTGAAATGCAACCCTATTCCCTATATAGGGCACTACTTTAGACCAGACCCCTATGGCACCCTATCCCCTATATAGTGCACTACTTTAGACCAGGGCCCTATGGCTCCCTATATAGTGCACTACTTTAGACCAGAGCCCTATGGCACTATGTAGGGAATATGGTGCAGTTTGGGGCATAGACTGAGTGTCTGAAATGATTCTCCTTTATTTAACCAGGTAGGCGTACAACTGCGACCTGGCCAAGATAAAGCAAAGCAGTGCGACACAAACACAGTTACACATGAAAAAAGACAAAAAGTAAACGAGAGGACGACAAACCACGTCTGCACTGCTACGAAGGTGTGGGGTGGGAAAGGGATCTGTCTGACATGTGGACAGGTGTGGGGTGGGGAAGAAATCTGTCTGACATATGGGCAGGTGTGGGGTGGGGAAGAAATCTGTCTGACATATMMGCAGGTGTGGGGTGGGAAAGGGATCTGTCTGACATATGGACAGGTGTGGGGTGGGAAAGGGATCTGTCTGACATATTTTGGGCACAGGTGTGGGGTGGGAAAGGATCTGTCTGACATATGGACAGTGTGGGGTGGGGAAGGGATCTGTCTGACATATGACAGGTGTGGGGTGGGAAAGGTATCTGTCTGACATATTTGCAGGTGTGGGGTGGGGAAGGGATCTGTCTAACATATGGACAGGTGTGGGGTGGGAAGGGATCTGTCTGACAAATGGACAGGTGTGGGGTGGGGAAGGGATCTGTCTGACATATGGACAGGTGTGGGGTGGAAAGGTATCTGTCTGACATATGGACAGGTGTGGGGTGGGAAAGGGATCTGTCTGACATATAGACAGGTGGGGTGGGAAAGGTATCTGTCTGACATATGGACAGGTGTGGGGTGGGGAAGGGATCTGTCTGACATAGGACAGGTGTGGGGTGGGAAAGGGATCTGTCTGACATATGGACAGGTGTGGGGTGGGAAGGGATCTGTCTGACATATGGACAGGTGTGGGGTGGGAAAGGGATCTGTCTGACATATGGACAGGTGTGGGGTGGGAAAGGGATCTGTCTGACATATGGACAGGTGTGGGGTGGGAAAGGAATCTGTCTGACATATGGACAGGTGTGGGGTGGGGAAAGGGATCTGTCTGACATATGGACAGGTGTGGGGTGGGAAAGGGATCTGTCTGACATATGGACAGGTGTGGGGTGGGAAAGGGATTGTCTGACATATGGACAGGTGTGGGGGTGGGAAAGGTTCTGTCTGACATATGGACAGGTGGTGGGGTGGGAAGGATCTGTCTGACATATGGACAGGTGTGGGGTGGGAAAGGATCTGTCTGACATATGACAGGTGTGGGGTGGGAAAGGGATCTGTCTGACATATGGACAGGTGTGGGGTGGGAAAGGGATCTGTCTGACATATGGACAGGTGTGGGGGGGAAGGGATCTGTCTGACATATGGACAGGTTGTGGGTGGGAAAGGGATCTGTCTGACATATGGACAGGTGGGGGTGGAAAAGGGATCGTTCTGACATATGGACAGGTGTGGGGTGGGAAAGGGATCTGTCTGACATATGACAGGTGTGGGGTGGAAAGGGATCTGTCTGACATATGGACAGGTGTGGGGTGGGAAAGGGATCTGTCTGACATATGGACAGGTGTGGGGTGGGAAAGGGATCTGTCTGACATATAGCAGGTGTGGGGTGGAAAGGGATCTGTCTGACATATGACAGGTGTGGGGTGGGAAGAGGGATCTGTCTGACATATGAACAGGTGTGGGGTGGGAAAGGGATCTGTCTGACATATGACAGGTGTGGGTGGGAAAGGGATCTGTCTGACATATGGACAGGTGTGGGGTGGGAGGGATCTTGTCCTGACATATGGACAGGTGTGGGGTGGGAAAGGGATCTGTCTGACAATTGACAGGTTGGGGTGGAAGGATCTGTCTGACATATGGACAGGTTGTGGGGTGGAAAGGGATCTGTCTGACATGTGGACAGGTTGTGGGGTGGGAAAGGGATCTGTCTGACATGTGGACAGGTGTGGGTGGGAAAGGGATCTGTCTGACATATAGACAGGTAGGGGGTGGGAAGGGATCTGTCTGACATATGGACAGGTGTGGGGTGGGAAAGGGATTCTGTCTGTCATATGGGCAGGTGTGGGTGGGGAAGGGATATGTCTGACATATGGACAGGTGGGGGTGGGAAAGGGATCTGTCTGACTGGCAGGTGTGGGTGGGAAAGGATCTGTCTGACATATGGACAGGTGTGGGGTGGAAAGGATCTGTCTGACATATGGACAGGTGTGGGGTGGGAAAGGGATCTGTCTGACATATGACAGGTGTGGGTGGGGAAGGGATCTGTCTGACATATTGGACAGGTGTGGGGTGGGAAAGGGATCTGTCTGACATATGGACAGGTTGGGGTGGGAAAGGGATCTGTCTGACATATGGACAGGTGTGGGGTGGGGAAGGGATCTGTGA
>NW_019944456.1:34346-37998 GCF_002910315.2 Salvelinus sp. IW2-2015 | reverse complement strand
GTTTACTAACAACAGGGCCCGGTGCTGAAGGTTTACTAACAGGGCCCGGTGCTGAACGTTTACTAACAACAGCGCCCGGTGCTGAACGTCTACTAACAACAGGGCCCGTCTACACTCTAACCACTAGGCTACCCTGCCCCCTCTACACTCTAACCACTAGGCTACCCTGCCCCCTCTACACTCTAACCACTAGGCTACCCTGCCCCCTCTACACTCTAACCACTAGGCTTGGAATTGGAGAAATAAGGTAAGATGAGAGCCGTTTGGGATTTTACTGAGAAAACAAATACAGGGCCTATAGTACTGTAATCACGTCTAAATGATTATGTTTTGTCATTGAATCGACTAGCCCACTAACCACATGTTAAATGTGTAGTGTAGGGCTATGAATTAGGCAGCTATTTGCTAACAGGCAAATTATGTTTTGACCCCCACCAACTAGCTACAAGCTCAGGAAAAAAATTGTCTGGGGGCCAAACCTAGTTGCCAACCCCTTGTATATTTAAGCAATAAGTCCCAAGGGGGTTTGTGGTCTTTAATCACGACACAACGCAGAGTGCCTGGATATAGCCCTTAGCCGTGATATATTCGCCATATACCACAAACCCCCAAGGTGCCTTATTGCTATTATAAACTGGTTACCAACGTAATTAGAGCAGTAAAAAGTAATGTTTTAACATACCTAGTGCTGTGGCGGTCACACAATTTTGTCAGCTGGTGATTGTCAAGCAAATTACTGTCGATCTCACGGTAATTGCCCGTTAATTAACATAAGCACATTTATCATATCCTGACTTCCACACATAACCTACAAGCCTCTGATGCAGACCGTTGGAACATCTACACAAGACTAATAAATCCATATAATATAGCCTCCACCTCCACAATAAATCCATGTAATATAGCCTCCACCTCCACAATAAATATATATAAATCCATGTAATATAGCCTACATCTTCACAATAAATATATTATTTAGACAGGTCTAAAGAATCATATGAAGAAAATGAAATCTATTTCAGAAGAACAGAATAGCATACTCTGAGTTGTCCTTATGTTAGGTCCTGATGTGGCTATTCCATATGGCTGTGGGCTACACTAGCTCATTTAGCAGACAAGATTTGCTTAGAATTCCGTGTAAATATTTTTATTTTATAGTATGAAGAATACAATTGAACAAAGCTGAATAAATTATAAATATTTTTTTCCAGACGATTAGGGAGTGTTGACATGCAGCTATTCTGTGTTCAGTGGTTAACAAAGAAATAGGTATTCTTATATGCTTAATTTAGAGTTATTAATCTAACTTTAGTTGTTCTATATGTTTAGATTTAATAATACAGTGTAAGGCTCCATGATGAGGCTTTAATGATGATTTGAAAGGCATGAGTTCTGCTTTGATGTAGTGTGTACAGTCTCCGCCAAAAACAAGTCACCGATTTCACAATTTGAAAAGCACTTGATAATGCCTAGAATTTCACGCCGGCATCCGCTTTGTGGCCGTAACGCGGTCACTTTCACAAATGTTCTTTTCAAATGAAAACCGATGTGCTGGAAGGCACAAGTTATTGTTACAAGTAACTTTGTTAATGTGTCTTGTGCCAATTAAAGCTGCAATGTGTAACTTCTTTGGTGACCTGAGCAAATTCGCATAGAAATGTTAGTTATAGAGCTGTCATTCTCATAGAACAGATCAATGTGCCCTATTTCTATGCTGAATGTTCTTAAGTCTATTAGCCTAATTACCGTGATTAAACGGTCACGTGGAATTTGACTGGCGTCATGACTGCTGGTGTGGCGGTAATACCGTTTCCGTAACAGCCCGTGTCATATGGTCTGATATACCACGGCTGTCAGCAAATCAGCATTCAGAGCTCAAACCATCTAGTTTATAATGTAAATTCAATCACCATTATTCACCAATCGGTGGATATTGTGCTGAACTTGAAGAACTCGTAGCTGTCTCGCTGAGGTAAAATTACACTACACATACACACACAAAAGTATGTGGACACCCCTTCAAATTAGTGGATAATGTTATTTCAGCCACACCCGTTGTTGACAGCTGGATAAAAATCAAGCACACCGCCATGCAATCTCCATAGACAAACAGCGGCCGTAAAATGGCTTTACTGACGAGCTCAGTGACGCGTTACCACTGCTCCCAGAGTCCAATGGCGGCGAGCTTTACACCACTCCATCCGACGCTTGGCATTGAGCGTGGTGATCTTAGGCTTGCGTGCGGCTGCTCGGCCACGGAAACCCATTTCATGAAGCTCCCAACCAACAGTTCTTGTGCTGACGTTGCTTCCAGAGGCAGTTTGAAATCCCTAGTCTGTAGCAACAGAGGACAGGCGATTATTTACACGCTCCAGCTGTCCCGTTTTGTGATCGCGTGGTCTACAATGTTAGTCGTTGTTGCCCCCGAGACCTTTCCGCTTCACAACAGCACTTAGAGCTGCCCAGGTCAACTAACAGGGCGGACATTTTACTGACCGACTTGTAAAGGTGTCATCCTATGACAGCGCCGTGTTAAAAGTCACGAGCTCTTCAGTATAGCTTTTGTAAAATTTAACTCAGCAAGTCAGTTAAGAACAAATTCATATTTACAATGACCACCTACCAGGGAACAGTGGGTTAACTGCCTTGTTCAGGGGCAGAACAGATTTGTATCTTGTCAGCTCGAAGGATTCGATCTTGTAACCTTTCAGTTACTGGCCCAACGCTCTAACCACTAGGCTGCTGCCAATGTTTGTCTATGGAGACTGCATGGCTGTGTGCTGGGTTGTCTGGCTGAAACAGAAGGGGTGTCCACACACAAAAGTAGCATATTCAACATCTTACACCTCAGTCTAAGTAAGCCGTTAATACATTAAAATGTTTTTTTACAAAGACAAGTAACATCGGGTCAGGTTTTTATTTCAGCATAACGGCAATGCAAACCAACCATGAGTTGACAGGGCCTGGGTAACACAGCAGCAGTAACAGACACATGAAGAGATCAAGGTCAGATACCAACAGGTCAGGAGAACAGTATATTACATAGCAGTTTAAAATTCAGCTCTTTTGTAAGTGAGTCATTACAACTCTGGTCCGTCAAATGTGAATTCCCTGCATCAGTGAAAAACAAGGCCATTACAAGCAGCGGTTAGACACCATGCTGGCTCAATGAGAAACCAAGATGGCGGTGTGCCTGTAACAGTGCTATGGAGAACACGTGGAACAGTTAGAACACGTGGAACAGTTAGAACACGTGGAACAGTTAGAACACGTGGAACAGTTAGAACACGTGGAACAGTTAGAACAAGGGAGGGGGGGTGACAGGCTCAGAGAGGGGGTAGGTCAGAGAAAGGGCGGTGACAGGTAGAGAGGAGGGGGTGACAGGTCGAGATGGAGGGGTGACAGTCGAGACGGGAGGGGGTGACAGGTCAGAGAGGAGGGAGGGGTACAGGTCAAGAGGGAGGGGTGACAGAGTCAGAGAGGGAGGGGTGACAGGTCGAAGGGAGGGGGGGGTGGACAGGTCAGAGGGGAGGGGGGTGATCAGGTCAGAGAGGAGGGGGGGTGAACAGGTCAGAGAGGGAGGGGGGTTGCATCAGAAGGGTAGGGACAGAGAGAGGAGGGGGTGACAGGTCAGAGAGGGAGGGGTGACGGT
>NW_019944456.1:28368-33643 GCF_002910315.2 Salvelinus sp. IW2-2015 | reverse complement strand
CAGAGAGCAGAGAAGAGTTGTGTATATCCCAAATGTCACCCTATATAGTACACTACTTTAGACCAGGGCTCATAAGCTGTTTCAGTTAGCGAAGGTCTGGCGCACGGCGTTGGCGATGTGTTTGGCGCTGATGCCGTACAGGTCCAGGAGCTCCTGAGGTTTTCCACTCCGGGGTATACGGTTCACCGCCAGGCGCGTCACAATGATACCAGGCTCCTCCCCCACCGCAGACAGCACCGCCTCCCCCAGACCACCTGGTGACAGAGGTAGAGGGGGGGGTTAGAAACAGAGCCACTGAGGGCCACGATGAAGCACAAAACAATTAACAGACGTGTCCTCACCCTCTCTGTAGTGGTCCTCGACGGTGATGATTCTCCCGCCGGTGGCGCGGGCGCTCGATAAGATGGTGGCGGCGTCCAGGGGCTTGATGGTGAACGGGTCAATCACACGGATGTTCACTCCTACACACACGACACGCACTAATGAGCCGCAATTCTTCCTCGTCAAATAGTATTTGTTATTGTTTTACTACAGTGATTTAGTGAACTGCTGCACATTCAGAAAGAGCTGTTCCACCAGAAACCAGTTAGTGGAAGAAAAACTAAATCTGAATTTAGATTGGATTTTTTTTTTTAAATAAGAAACTGCATTGAGACAAAATAAATCAGAATTGATACAATTAGAACAATTACTTTGACTTAAATAATTAAACATCAAGCTGTTGTCATTCAGCTGTTGGACATTTAAGGAATACAACTGTCAGTTAAGGTTGAATCCAGGCCACAGTTTGTGGTGTATTTCTCTGCCGGGCCACCAGGAGGCGCTCTTACCCTCGCTGGCCAGCAGGTCAGCAGCAGTCAGGGCTTCATGCAGAGTCACTCCAGCTCCAATCACCGTCACCTTGTCACTGTCGGACTGACGCACCACCTTGGCCACGCCCACCTCAAACTTCTCCTTGGGGTCGTAGATCACCTTTAGTTCTGGTCTGGTGATGCGGAGGAAACAGATTCCCTGGAACACATACAGGGCTTAGTTCATACCGCCCCGTCTCCCCCCCTCGGGTTCCCTCGCACCCCCACCCCCCTCGGGGAAAACTAGGTTCTGACCTTGGTGTTAGCAGCCAGCTCCACAGACCTCTCGGTGGAGACGCCGTCACTTGGGTAGAACAGCGTGCATGTTGGGATAGCGCGAAACATGGCGATGTCTTCCAATGCCATCTGGGAGGGGCCATCCTCACCTGAGGACAGGAAGTAACGTACACAGGCATCAGTAAACATGAATATCAACTAGAAATCACTTGCCGATGATCTGATGTACTTGACCAATATTGAAAAATCAATAATCCCTGTGTAAAATATTCAGAATACTCAGAAATGTTTGTGGGAAAAATGAAATAATGTCAATAAGAATTCCCTCTACAGCAATCCTTCAAGGGGACCACAAAACAGTGATTAATTAGTGACTAAAATTCATTCCATTACTTAATATGAAAGCAGATTTAACTTCCCATAAAATCTTACAGGTAGAATAAACCTCTAAAATAGCATGGCTCCTAAAGTTTTAGTATTTATTTTCAGTAATACCATTTACCCACCAAACATATTACTTCAAAAGTATATTTGTTTATAAACAGACTATAGGGGCAAAAAAAACTCGGAATAAGAAATCCGGCTTGACGCCTTCCTACGTCCGGAGGGCGGCTTGACAATTGAATTTCAAAGGGTCAACATTTCTGTACCCCCACTTTAGTGGAGAGACCACATGCCCCGTACCCCCACTTTCAGAATAACTACCTCTTGCTAAGTCCGATCCACATTACACCGTACAATTACAGCTTCATTTATACAAATGTATTTTTCATGATCAAATGTCCACGAGAGCCGTTGCCTGAGAATTATTCTCTACCATCAGCCGGCGCCAACGTCGTTTTAGAGAATTTGGCAGTATTCAGGGACAGGGAATTGGAGCGCGATTGGTTATTGAAATAAGGAGTTTGATTGGTGGAGGGAAATCGGTGATTAGACAGTACTGACCAATAGAGACTCCACAGTGTGATCCCGCCAGGTTGATGTTAGACTCTGAGACGGCAGCCATTCTGATATGGTCGTACGCCCGGGACAGGAAGGCAGCGAAGGTGCTGGCGAAAGCCACCGTGCGGTCCCGTGTGGCACAGCCGATCGCCACGCTCACCTACACAGAAAATAAGATTTTTTTAAAAGGTGGATACATTCTTTTTTTTTTTTGCAGGGTCATTTCTGGAACTAATAGTGGAAGGATAAAAGTTTAAGATTACCAGGATGAGTACTGCGCTGACCAGCTGGCAGGTGTCTGGACATTTTCAACCTCTCCCTGACTCAGTCTACAATACCGAAATGTTTCAAGCAGAAACATGTCGGTATTGTAGACTGAGTCAGGGAGAGGTTGAAAATGTCCAGACACCTGCCAGCTGGTCAGCGCAGTTACGTTGGCGCCCAAGAACGCCAACGTAACAATCTAAATGACTATCGCGCCGTAGCACTTGCATCTGTAGCCATGAAACACCTTGAAAGGCTGTGCATGGCTCCACGTCAACCCCCATCACCCAGACCCACTCCAAATTCCGCCCCAACATCTGTTAGCCATGAAACACCTTGAAAACTGGTCATGGCTCACGTCAACCCCATCACCCCAGACCCACTCCAATTCGCCCCAAACATCTGTAGCCATGAAACACCTTGAAAGGCTGGTCATGCTCACGTCAACCCATCACCCCAGACCCACTCCCAATTCGCCCAACATCTGTACATGAAACACCTTGAAAGCTGGTCATGGCTCACTCAACCCCCATCACCCCAGACCCACTCCAATTCGCCCCAACATCTGTACCCATGAAACACCTTGAAAGCTGGTCATGGCTCACGTCAACCCCCATCACCCAGACCCACTCCAATTCGCCCCCAACATCTTAACCATGAAACACCTTGAAAGGCTGGTCATGCTCACGTCAACCCCATCACCCAGACCACTCCAATTCGCCCCAACATCTGTACCATGAAACACCTTGAAAGGCTGGTCATGGCTCACGTCATCCCCATCACCCCAGACCCACTCCAATTCGCCCCAACATCTGTAACCATGAAACACCTTGAAAGCTGGTCATGGCTCACGTCAATCCCCCATCACCCCCAGACCCACTCAATTCGCCCCAACAATCTGTAACCATGAAACACCTTGAAAGCTGGTCATGGCTCACGTCAACCCCATCACCCCAGACCCACTCCAATTCGCCCCAACATCTGTAACCATGAAACACCTTGAAAGCTGTCATGCTCACGTCAACCCCCATCACCCCAGACCCACTCCAATTCCCCCACATCTGAACCATGAAACACCTTGAAAGGCTGTCAGGCTCACGCCACCCCCATCACCCCAGACCCACTCAATTCGCCCCAACATCTGTAACCATGAAACACCTTGAAAGGCTGTCATGGCTCACGTCAACCCATCACCCCAGACCCACTCCAATTCCCCAACATCGCAACCATGAAACACCTTGAAAAGCTGGTCATGCTCACGTCAACCCCATCACCCCAGACCCACTCCAATTCGCCCCAACATCTGTACCATGAAACACCTTGAAAGGTGCTCATGCTCACGTCAACCCCCCATCACCCAGACCACTCCAATTCGCCCCAACATCTGTAACCATGAAACACCTTGAAACGGCTGTCATGCTCACGTCAACCCCCATCACCCCAGACCCACTCCAATCGCCCCAACATCTGTAGCCATGAAACACCTTGAAAGCTGTCATGGCTCACGTCAACCCCATCACCCAGACCCACTCCCAATTCGCCCCACATCTGTAGCCAGAAAGCTGTCATGGCTCACGTCAACCCCCATCACCCCAGACCCATCCAATCCCCAAATCTGTAGCCATGAAACACCTGGAAAGCTGTATGGCTCCGTCAACCCCCATTCACCCCAACCCACCCAATTCGCCCCAACATCTGTAGCCATGAAACACCTTGAAAGGCTGGTCATGGCTCACGTCAACCCCCATCACCCCAGACCCACTCCAATTCGCCCCAACAGAAGACACAATCTTCCCCCTCGGGAGGCCGTAAATATTTCTCATGAGCCCTCAGATCCTCAATAAGTTCTACAGCTGCACCATCGAGAGCATCTTGACTGACTGCTTGGCCAAGGCCCCTGCCATTCAGGACCTCCCCTATACCAGGCTGTGTTAAAGCCCCCTCCCCCCAAAATCTATATTTTATTAAATTTAACCAGGCAAGTCAGTTAAGAACAAATTCTTATTTACAATGACGGCCTACCCCAACCAAACCCGGACGACGCTGGGCCAATTGTGAGCCGTCCTATGGGACTCCGGTTCACGGCCGGTTGTGATACAGCCTGGAATCGAACCAGGGTCTGTAGTGGTGCCTCTAGCAGAGATGCTGCGCCACTCATGATGTTATTTTCTACTTCCCGTATATAGCTGTGTTATTTTCTATTCGTTATTCACTGTATTCATTCCTTGTCACGCTAATATAATATATAAATAATGGGCCCTTTCCCAACGAGTTAGTCTACGAAGAACGTGCCAAATTAAACGTGATCCTTCTGACAGCAGTACCAATATGTGGGTACTTTTGAGAAGGCCGTCGGGGTATGCAAGCCCAGTTTAGTCAGAGCCTCTACTCACACCCCCCCATCATATTCTGATCAGTGACGAAACGCTCTACGAAGCGTTCAGGGTAGACCACATTATCGTCCACCCTCTCCATGTTCTCTCTCCCCCCCAGTCTCGTCCCTCCTACATCCAGCTCACCATGTTCTGTTCAGCAATGAAGCACTCGACGAAGCGTTCAGGGAAGGCCTTGTGGAACATCTCAGAGAAGGTAGAGTTCTTCATGTCAGCGTCCAGAGCCACCACCCTCTGACTGGACTGACCCAGTTTAGCCAGGGCCACGCCATACGCCTTACGAGTAGCCACCTAGGAGGAGAGAGGAGAGGGGTTAACCGTTTAGCCAGGGCCACGCCATACGCCTTACGAGTAGCCACCTAGGAGGAGAGAGAGGAAGGAAGACAGGAAGTGTTACCCAGGAGCCTACAGATAAAGTTGAACATGTGGGCATAAGTCAGAGGGGGGCGTGTCCCTGATATTGTAGGCAGGAGAGAGGTCTGCGGTGCCTGTGACCTGTCTCCTAGTAAGAAGGGCTAGGCAGGGTGATAGGTATAGGCGAGAGGTCGCGTGCCTGTGACCTGCTCTAGTAGAAGGGCTAGCTAAGGG
>NW_019944456.1:12339-27154 GCF_002910315.2 Salvelinus sp. IW2-2015 | reverse complement strand
ATTGTGCGCCGCCTCATGGGTCTCCCAGTCACAGCCAGCTGTGACACAGCCTGGGATCGAACCCGGGTCTGTTGTCACGCCTGTCCCATACCTTTCCCCCCCCAGCCTCTCCCCATACCTTTGAGTCCTCTCCCCTTGAAGGTCTTGGCCAGGATCATGGTGGGTTTCCCCTTCACCTGCTGGGCCTGCCACAGAGCTTTACACAGCTCCTCGACATCATGACCATCCACCACATACGTGTTCCACCTACACAGTTAAACAAATTAGAGACAGGGCAGTATGGAAGACTGACAGTATGAGAGGAGAGGAGCGAAGGACGAGAGGGAGAGGGGGTACTGACCCGAACACAGGGCAGTATGGAAGACTGACAGTATGAGAGGAGAGGAGCGAAGGACGAGAGAGAGAGGGGGTACTGACCCGAAGGCTTCGCAGCGTTTACGGTACACGTCCATGTTGTGTTTGAGAGGAGCAGCTTCACTCTGTCCCAGACGGTTAGCGTCGATAATAGCCACCAGGTTATCCAGGTTGTAGTGGGAACCAAACGCCATGGCCTCCCAGACAGCCCCCTCCGAACACTCCCCATCACCCAGCATGCAGTACACACGGTAACTAGGGACACATTACAATAGTTAGATTTCCATGTAAAAAAAAAAATACTATGTAACTTTGGGTGCTCTAACCAAATTAAGACCGCTCTATAACACATTTCCATCTCATTGAACACAAGATGTTACAGGCAGAGAGACCGTACTGAGAGAGTAAACTTTCATCTGTGTTAAAGCAACCAACAAGTGCTCCAAGGCCTTCCAGTACATATTGCTGAACACAAGGCAGTTTGAACCTGTCAACACCTGTCCGAGTGACCTTTGACCTTCCTAGAACATCACTGCTGGGTGAGAGGTGCTTTGTGGGATAGCGTCACGGACGGCGTCGGAGGATGTGTGTGTCTGTACCTGGACTTGTCGAAGTGTTTCCCGGTGTACGCCATCCCGCAGGCGGCCCCGAGCCCCTGTCCCAGAGACCCCGTTGCCACGTCAACAAACTCCAGTTTCTGTAGAACAGTTGGAGGTCAGTCAAACCTGAGCTGGGCCACGTTCATTAGGGCATGCAACTGAAAACGTTTCAAAACGATGTTCCTTAGTGACACGGCCAGGTAGTTCCTCCCCCGTTTGTCAGTTTTCTGTTTTGAGCCTCATGAACAACTCTTCAGTAGGGGTTAAAGGTTACGTACAGTTGTAGGGGTCAGGGGTTACTTACGGGTGTGGGGTGACCCTCCAGGTCAGAGTCTATCTTCCTCAGGTTGATCAGATCAGCCTCCTTCACAAAGCCCGCCTCCGCCCAGGCAGCGTACAGGATTGGTGCAGCATGACCCTGGAGGAAAACAGCCAATCAGAGAACAGTACAAGACTCAGAGGGTGCTTGGGAAATGTAGTGCAATTGAACAGATAAGTGTACAGCGAGCATGTGTGTACAGCGAGCATGTGTGTAGAACGTACAGCTGCCCGACAAAAAATAAAAAATTGGTCGAATGATAGTCTGTTCTATCGACCAAACAATTTAAAAACATTTTTCCAAATATAAAAAATAAAGAGTTACGCCTTTCCTAGAAACAGCAGAATGTGAAATTGTTTATTAAACTCAAACGGGATCTGTCATATTTCAATAGAGATTTATAAAGCCAGGCACATTTAACAGACTGATTATAGACCTAATTAAGTTGTGGTATTGATTATAGACCTAATTAAGTTGTGGTATTGATTATAGACCTAATTAAGTTGTGGTATTGATTATAGACCTAATTAAGTTGTGGTATCCTCTCAATGTTCTTAAGACAACTAAGGCACGGGGCTGTTCTCGTCTCCTAACGCCATCGCTGCCCTCCGCCGCAATGGTTAACTTCGCTATACATCGCAACGTGGCCAGGGAAACCGGCACCAACTCAGCAGCGTACAGACGGGGTCAGAACCTAGTGGAGCGTGTGAACGCTGCCTCACCTTGGACAGTACGAAGCGGTCGTTGCACTGGTTGCGTGGGTCAGTGGCTTTGTAACGCATGGTGTGGAAGAACAGCACGGACATCAGCTCTGCGGCACTGCAACATGTGGTGGGATGACTGCAAACAGGGTGAGAGCAAGAGAGGATGAGGAGAGGGGACGAGTCCGGCAGAGAGAGAGAGAGAGAGAAGGGACAGGGGGAGGGAGCGCCGAGTTCGAGAGAGAGAGATGAGCCCGGCAGAGCGAGAGAGAGAAGGGACAGGGGGGAGGGGGGGGAGGTCCCGGCAGAGAGAGAGGGAGCAGGGACAGGGGGGAGAGAGGGACGAGCCCGGCAGAGCGAGAGAGAGGGACGAGCCCGGCAGAGAGAGAGAGAGAAGGGACAGGGGGGGAGAGAGGGACGAGCCCAGCAGAGAGAGAGAGAAGGGACAGGGGATGAGAGAGGCATTGAGAGCAGGTTGTCAGTAACAGTTGACTTCAAGCAGCTGTTAAATTGGGAACCCACTCACATGCATGTTACCCAGTGACACCGCATTCTGAGGATCTGTATTAAAATGTTCACCTGACAGTAAAAACAAAACCATTAAGACACCGAGTTCATAAGGAAACCATTCAATTGAAAATTCATGAATCTATGGATTTCAAAGTGACGGGGAAATAACATCTGACATCTCCTTCGCATTGAGGTGATCAGGCTTGTTGATTGTGGACTGATGTCCCTCTCCTCTTCAACGGCTGTGCAAAGTTGCTGGATATTGGCGGGAACTGGAACATCCCGTCGTACACTTCAATCTAGAGCATCCCAAACATGCTCAACGGGTGACATGTCTGGTGTGTATGTAGGCCATGGAAGAACTGGGACATTTTCAGCATCCTGGAAATGTGTACAGATCCTTGCGACATGGAGCCGTGCATTATTACGCTGAAACGTGATGGCGGCGGACGAACGGCACAATGGACCTCAGGATCTCGTCACGGTATCTCTATCCATTCAAATGACCATCGATGAAATTAAATTGTGTTTATAGCTTATACCTGCCCATACCCCCAACCTTCACGGGGTACACAACGTTGACGTCAGCAAACTGCTCGCCCACACGACAACATACACGCCGACGGCCCGGTACAGTTGAAACCGGATTCATCTGTGAAGAGCACACTACTCTCCAGTGGCCATCGAAGGTGAGCATTTTCCCTCTGAAGTCAGTTATGACGCTGAACTGCAGTCAGGTCAAGACCCCGGTGAGAACGACGAGCACGCAGATGACAGTTCGTGCAGTAATTCTTCAGCTGAGCAAACCCAGTTTTATCAGCTCTCCATGTGACTGGTCTCAGACGATCACGCAGGGTGAAGAAGCAGGATGTGGAGAACCTGGGCGGGTTACATGTCTGCGGTTGTGATGCCAATGGATTTACTTTCAAATTCTCTAAAACGAGGCTGTGGCGGCTTATGGTAGAGAAAATAACATTTAATTAAATGCAACAGCTCTGGTGAACTTTCCTGCAGTCAGCATTCCAATTGCACACTCCCTCAAAACATCGGTGGAATCGTTTTTTTTTAACTGCACCTTTTAAGAGTGGCTTTCCATGCTCCCCAGCACAAGGTGCACCTGCGTAATGATCATGCCGTTTAATCAGCTTATTGATATGCCACACCTGTCAGGTGAATGGATTATATTGGCTAATGAGAAATGCCCACTAACAGGGATGTATACTAATTTGCGCCAAAAAATAAATAAATAACTGTGTATGAAATTTATGGTATCTTTTTATTTCAGCTCATGAAACATGGGGCCAACGTGTTTATGTTTTTGTTCAGTATAGTTTCCCCCCCGCACAACCCAACTCTTTCTTTGACTGCTTTACAAGCTATAGAGTTGCAATAGTTTTTCCACTGGAAGTTTCCTGTACAATGTGGGCGATGTTGAACTACTTGGCAGGGTAACCGTACGAAGAGTCTGGACGGCATTGAAGATATATTTTTTTAAGTCTTGCATTCGATGGCCATCAAGCCGTCTATATAATCAAGGACTAACACAATTGCAGGTACAGTAGGCTGCAGTCAGCTGACTGCCAGCAATGCTTTGCTAATCTCAAATTGATAAAACTAGAAATTATAATAATTAAAAGTTTTTTTTTTTTTTTTTTTTACTAGAAATGATAAATGATAGCCTAAATAATCCTGCAGATTTTCCAAACATCTGGTTGTATAGATGGGACACATCCTCATTCAAAAGACCCTCTGGACCAAATGAAGAAGACTACACTGTTAGAAACAGGTAACTACTGAATACTGTAGCCTACACCAAACCACTTTCAGAAAGTCATTAAACTCACTGATATTCCTTCTGTCAGATGATCCGTGCCTCCTAGGGGTTTCAGCTTTAATAAAATAACAGTGTGTGTAAGCTGCTCTGTGAAGTGTGTGTAAGCGAGGCCTGTTAAAGCGATTGGAATCATGAGACTTCACTTAAGCATCTACTGGCAATTAATTTCTGCCAGGCTCCCTCAGTCTTCTGCAGCGGTGGATGTATTTGTAGGTAAATGTGAACATGGTTCCCTCTCCTCCATATCCATTATTTCTCCTGTTGTTGACACAAGGACCTTTTAGAACATTGCGTGCAAGTCCCCGTTGGATCAACCAATCAGAGTGTCGCTTAGACTAATTACTTAAAAAGGAGAAGCAGCTGTTCTTGAACCAAGGAATCCTGGACTCCCTTATCTGGTCAAGAGAAGACAGATATGTTCAGAGAATCCTGAAATTGGTTTAACCATCTGGAATGTCCCCCCTCGAGGACCTGGCATCTCTGGGCGAGCTCAGAAGGTAAAACCAACGAACAGGTTGTTTCATGTAAGGAATCGTGTTCTACTTCAAAAACACACAATCCACTGTCCGCTGTTGTAGTAGTGCGGTTGCCAGTCTGTTGTCCGTTTTGTCTTACATAGTTTTTTTTTTTTATACCAGCCCTGTCCCCACAGGAGGCCTCGTCTGATGCCAGGAGATCACTGTAAATAAGAAGGGTCGTAATTGACTAGCCTTGTTAAATAAAATAGGACTCTGGTCAAAAGTGCACTAGATAGGGAATAGGGTGTCATTTGGAACAAACAGGTAGTAGTCATCTTATGCAACAACAAAAAAACTCTTAGAAAAACGGCATGTCATCATTAAAACTACAACAGCATGCTGCTCAACCAATTACCTCCAAGCAGATCTTCCAGTGACTGAAACCTGCTGAAATTGACAAGTTTAGACAAAGTTCCCCTTTATTATCACCCCTTCAAAAAATATATATATGTTTAGGTAGGTGTCCAAAGCGGTTTTGATTTTCAGCGCACAAAACCCAAGCTCTTATAGAACGTATCCCGTTTCCAGCCACCGTGATCCTACAGTATGAGAATGGGTTAGTCCAGTAGGTTACGGCCTGAAATACTCCTGCTCATTCTGATAGTCTGAAATAAACCAGATCAACCACTCTACCAGGGAAGGTTATGAGTTTCCCTGTGAGCAACTGACTGAAAACCAGGAAGTTACTGAAAAGCAATAGGTCTCCATGCTTCAAGCTGGTTCCCTTTCCTGGACAGTGTTTTAGCCTTGGGCGATATACTGGGTTATTTAAACATTTGTTTTAGTGAACCTTTATTTAACTAAGAATACCGACGGTATGATGATTTAATAACGTATTTTGTATTATTATATATCATTTTTGGGTGCTATGCAACTGCTTATAGTTAACTCTCTAAGATGTGTCAAATAAATGATATCCAGCTGTGGACTCCAGCTAAGCATTTGGTTTGTTAACTTGCTAGCTAAGTGGCTAAATCAAGCGTCGCTGATACAACAAAGACAAATCAAGCCTCTCCTGTATCAAGAGGCACGTTGTCTCGTTTTTAAAAAGAGCACCCCTTGTGTACACAGCGGGAACTCATGACAGTTAGGAGGAAGTTCTACAAGGAAATAGTCCGTCTTATAAACTGAGGAGCCAAGTACGCCTTCTTTATGGTTCCTCTGTTAGCCCGTGGGTGATTTGGCTGTCACAACTTGAACCCAAAAAATAAAGTGCCCAAAAGTTGTGCACTAGCCTACTTAGGGAATAGGGTGCAGTTTGGGACGCATCCAAACCAAATGAGTACAGTGACCCTTTCTTCTCCACCCCACAGACCCTTTCCAGAAGGTCATGTTGAGAAATAACTGTTTCTATGGTGTGGCAATAAAGCTTAGAAAGAAAAGATAAAGGGTATTTCGATGTGGCTGAAATATTGCCACGTTTTGCAATAACACAATAGTTCTGCAATGAGAGGCGCCCACCGCCCACGTCCAGGTCAATGTCCCCATTGTACTGCGGGTTAAAACTAGAGCAGCGGCGCTAGTCCATGACTAAGCACATTTAACGTTTGAAGTGAGTTTGTGCGAGTCAAAGGGCATTTCTAAACCCACACCCCCCCTGGTCCTTCAACATGTTACTAGGAGGTGATCTGAACGTCTGTCTGCAGCGTTAAACCAAAGCCTGAACGCAAGTGACTTGTGTTAACGTTGCTATAAAACAAATGTAACCCTAGCCGTAACTCAAATTCAAACCATTACAAATATTCAACACGGGTATGATGCCAGTTATAAGTACTCTAGATTATAGTTTATCAATTTACTAAAATTAAAATGAGTGCATCCACATTTACGGTCATTCAAACGATGTCCGTTGTATTTCTACTCTGACGCAACGTCTAGCTAACAATGTTAGCTACTTTAGCTACCTAGGTAACGTAGTACACCACGTCAAATAAAACACTAACTTCTAAAAACCTGAAGGGAACCGGTCTATTTATCGAGCTAAAACCAACGACAACCGCCTGCGTTAAAATAACCGCACATGTAGTACGCCCACGCAGTTTTGAAGTAACGTCACATGTTCGGTTCAACTACGTACGTCTAACGTTACAGCATGACACGGTTCAATGTTATCTAAACTAGTTAAACTAGTTACATTACTCAACATTCAAAACCTTATTTCTGATCACGTTTTAAAAAACGTACCCAGAGTTGGAGGCGCATGTTGCCTTGATAGAGTTGATCCGTAACTTGTTAGCGATGTCTTTCAGGCCCTGCAGCGTCTTCTCGTCCGGTTTATGGTAGCTAGCCATGGCGGAGATATGCTAAAGTAGTGGACACCGGCTGGTAAATAAGTAGCACGGGTATTTGAAGAGCTGCACAGCTTCTCCCCAGGTGTCGGTTGAAGTTAAATGGATTAACTAGTGAATCCACCGTGCGAGCTACCAGAGGACTGAATGAACGGTGTAAACGAAGAGAGGAACCGGAAGAGACGCGTCCTTATGTGCACGCTCCGCGGACACGCCCAATGGAGTCACTCATTGGAGGAAAACATGTCGCGCAACTTGTGGAGGCATTCGTTTTGCCAGAGAGAGAGACCATGCCAGACACGAGGCCAGACACAGGTTGCAACCTGAGAGACACTAGGCCAGACACTACACCAGACACTAGGCCAGACACTACACCAGACACTAGGCCAGACACTACACCAGACACTAGGCCAGACACTAGGCCAGACACTAGGCCAGCACCCAGGGATTCAAGTGTCAAGTTTTAATGTCAAGTGCACAAGAACAGTGAAATGCCATTCTTGCAAACTCTAAACCAGCGTTTCCCAAACTCGGTCCTCGGGAGGGGTGCACGTTTTGGTTTTTGCCCTATAACATGCTGACCAGACCAGACACGCAAAATAAATTTAGAAATCCATGTTATTCAATTATTGCACCCACACTGCTTGCGCGCCAACGAGCGTCTGCGACACCAAGGGCTAAAATAGTCGTTCCTATTTCTGACACAGATCGCGCTGCAAGTCCTGCCTCTCCCATCTCCTCATTGGTTTATAGAAGCAGGTACCCACGTGCCATCTCCTCATTGGTTTATAGAAGCAGGTACCCACGTGCCATCTCCTCATTGGTTATACCCACGTGGGTGATAGAAAGACTAACTGTTTTGCCGGTTGTCTGGTAATACTATTAAAGTGTAGATGCGATCACCATATAATTTAAACGATGAAAAAGCCTGGAAGGAGGAGAGATGACTAGAAACGATTTGGTTGGCCGTTTTATGTGTGGATTAAATTGTCGGAGTAGAGGTCCTTGTGCATTTCAGGTAAAATAACAACTCAATGTTTATATCCCAGGACAAATTAGCTAGCAACAGCAAGCTAGCTAAATAGGACAAATTAACGTTAGCTAGCAAGTGCAAGCTAACTAGCTAAATTGCCATACATGTTTAATGCTTTTCGACCTGTCCCCAAATTAATGTAATTGGTTCAGAGTTTGTTTTGATATTTTAACCTGCGTGTCGTGATCGCGTTTGGTGTGAGGGAACAAAATACATTTATGCACGATAGCGCACGCGCGCAGCCGGTTTGGGTTCCGTGTCAACACTACACAGCTCATTCAAATAATCAAAGCTTGATGATTCGTTCATTATTTAAATCAGCTGTGTAGTGTTAGGTCAAAAACTAAAACGTGCACCACTAGGTGTCCCGAGGACCGAGTTTGGGAAACCCTGCTCTTAACCCAACAATGCAGTAATCCCCTTCCTCTAGCTATGGGGCAAAACATACTGGCTAGTTTAAGATTGATTATTGTTGACAACAGGTAAACTATATTTTTGTCTCCAATGTTCATTAAAAACAGAAATACATTTGCACAAATCAAATCGTATTTGTCACATGAACCCAATACAACAGGTGTAGTAGACCTTACAGTGAAATGCTTACAAGCTCTTAACCAACAATGCAGTTAATTAAGAAATAAGTCACAAATAATTAAAGTGCAGTGGTAAAATAACAATAGTGAGGCCATGGGTGCATAGTCAATGTGCGGGGGCACCGGTTAGTCGAGGTAATATGTACATGTAGGTAGCGTTATTAAAGTGACTATGCATAGATAATAACAGAGTAGTCGTAATGTAAGGAGGGAGGGAGGGGGCAGCCATTTGATTAGATGTTCAGGAGTCTTATAAATGATCACGGATGTTGATAATCCCATATCAGTGTTTGCTCTTCATGGAGATTTCTACAGCATAAACCAACCCGAAATTGTTTTAACTTTTCTCTCGTCTTATTTACAGATGGTCCGAGACGCTCTGACTAGTAGACCTGGTGGGAAAGACGTATTAGAAGACAACCAAAACATTGGACCACAGAACCAGGAGAGAAGAGATTGCCATTTTAGTCAGCCACATGAAAGAGACGACGCATGGGTAAACTTCTCATTAGCCAATCTGACCACGATGGATCAAAACAAACTGTACATTAATGTTATTTGGCCTCATTATGAGACTGTAGAAAGATACAGGACCTTCTTGAACACAACTTTGGTTCAACATATTTGGCGTGTGTTAGAGCAGGATGCTTCCCACTCGTCAACAGAACCTTATGCTCTTGGAATTGTGACCCTCTTTCCTTCGTTGAGAGATCCTTTAACCGCCAAAGGTGTTGGTAGAGTGTTCTTGTTTTAATATTTTGACACTTGCTCTGTGGACTGAAAGGGGCATCAAAACAGTCATAGAATCAAGTCTACAAATAACAACCATTTCACTACCATGTTGGGTCACCTTTTCCCAATAATACATTCAGGGCTCTGCCTCATCTGTTTAGTTGTTTGGCATGTTATTTTGGCATTAATACTTGTCACATATCTGTTTGCAAACGATGTAAAAATATATATAATTTAGTTAATAAAGCAGCATACAAACATGGTCTCTTTTTTGTTTTCTTGAGGAAGGCAGCTCCAAAATGCAGGTGTTACAGCCTGGCTCAGTGCTTTCTGTGGTGGTGGGGCAGCCAGCAGAAAATACAGAGCGTAAGGGGTTGGTAATGTTCTCTAGTTGCTCCATGATTGGCTCAGTGTTCTGTCACTCATGGGGACACTACGTCACCGCAAAATCTACAGGGAGAGCTAAAACAATTCAAGCCCCTTGGGTGCTGCCATAGATTTACATTAGATGTGACTTTGTCTCCCCCCCCCCCCCGAGTTCCCAGTTGTCTTGAAAGCACCATAAATCCAGAGAATGTCAGACTTTGATGAAAGTTTTATGACAAAATAAATTTGCCCACAAGAAAGACCGTCCTGTTCAAGTGATCACAGCACAGCAAGGTGAGTCCAATAATGTATTGTTTGCTGCTGCATAAATTATGTAATATGCCAGGGAGATGTGTATACTGTAGTGATATGTCGAGATCGGTGTGGAAGAACTTGACTGGCCTGCACAGAGCCCTAACCTCAACCCCATCGAACACCTTTGGGATGAATTGGAACGCCGACTGCGAGCCAGGACTAATCGCCCAACATCCAGTGCCCGACCTCACTAATGCTCTTGTGGCTGAATGGAAGCAAGTCCCCGCAGCAATGTTCCAACATCTAGTGGAAATCCTTCCCAGATGAGTGGAGGCTGTTATAGCAGCGAAGGGGGGGACCAACTCCATATTAACGACCTTCGAACGAGGCGCCCAGACACTTTTAACCATGTAGTGTATGTTTCCATTAACTTGTCCAGTGACTTTATTTTGTTGTTGTAGAAAGTTTGAATATAAATCGATCTGCCTGCTACGCTGCATTTCTATATTGATTTAAAAACAGCTGGACATAATGTCAAGCGTAGGTTTGGATAAAGAAGAGGAAGGTAGACGTGTTTACCCGCTTAGGCGTATTGTGTCTTAATAAATTAGTAACAGCCTGTCCACCCTCCCACTTATCTGTTTCACTTCTCAGGTAGCCTGCAAAAGGCCCAAATGGATAGAAGGGCAGGAATTGACTAACATTGGCCTAATATTAGTGAGGCTTGCGAAGCAAAATGTGCCCCCTTTTAAATCTTCAACGTACTTCATCTTATGATTTGTAATACTACTCCTCTTAACACCGTTTAGACACACGGTGCAAACTTTAAAACAACCGGTCTGGATTGAGTTACTTTCAACTTAAATTAGAAATGATCATATTCCCAATCAATCATATTCTATTTACAGTTTAGGGACACACACACACAGGTAAGCCACGCAATAGTGTTGGGGAAGACATGAGTAGACATTTTTACAGTTCAAAGGTAACCTGCACACAGCCGTGTATATTTGTGGACTCTCCCTCATGGATTATTTAGCTTTTATCTATCTCTAACCGACTGTATATGACTGAATTTAACAAGGGTTTAGTGATATTCTTGTGGTGAAACAAGGTTTCCAAATACTGAATGGCCTATTTTTCAAAACACTACATTAGCGTCTTATTTTTCTTCAGGTAGCCGGATCATCAGGTAGCCGGACCATCAGGTAGCCGGATCATCAGGTAGCCGGACCATCAGGTAGCCGGATCATCAGGTAGCCGGACCATCAGGTAGCCGGACCATCAGGTAGCCGGACCATCAGGTAGCCGGTTCAGCAAGGTAGCCTGATCATCAAGTACCCGGACCATCAGGTAGCCGGACCATCAGGTAGCCGGACCATCAGTAGCCTGATAACAGATCAGAACACACATCATTGATATTTGATTTTGTAATTACAATATTGTCCCATACTGGGAACAGGTTTATTTATGCCGCTCTCCCTCGTGTAGACTGCCGGTCAGGCTTTACCAGGTCAAGGACGTAAACGGGATTCTCAGTAAGTACTGTACTAACCTGTAAAACATTTAAACTTCTTCCAAAAATCATTTTAAAAGGAGTATAAAGCCCCACACTTACTTCATGTAAAGTTACCATCTATCTCATGTACCAACATATTGTCCTTGCTATTATTTATTTATTTATTCTTTATGTTTACCAGGTAAGTTGACTGAGAACACGTTCTCATTTGCAGCAACGACCTGGGGAATAGTTATAGGGGAGAGGAGGGGGATGAATGAGCCAATTGTAAACTGGGGATTATTAGGTGACCGTGATGGTTTGAAGGCCAGATTGGGAATTTAGCCAGGACACCGGGGTTAACACCCCTACTCTTACGATAAGTGCCATGGGATCTTTAATGACCTCAGAGAGTCCGGATGGTGAAACTTGCAGTCCTGTAGATCTTCAATAATTGGATGGTGAACCTTGCATCCAGCCAATTCTTAAAAGTCAGGACAAGGACACTGCAAAGATACATTATTTTTATAGTTAAAAAATAGATTTAGCAGGCATTTATAATTAACTGTGGAGTGGCGCTTTATAGTGAGACTACGTGTCCTTTATTCAGAATACACCGCTTCCGTCATCCTTTATTCGGAATACACCGCTTCCGTCATCCTTTATTCGCAATACACCGCTTCCATCATCCTTTATTCGGAATACACCGTTTCCGTCATCCTTTATTCGGAATACACCGTTTCCGTCATCATTTGTCTCAATTAAGTTAGACAAAATAAAAATCCACCCGTCGAACGGATTCAAATAAAACAGAAAGACTCCTATATCACCCAGTTCGATTACATAGACTCCTATATCACCCAGTTCGATTACATAGACTCCTATATCACCCAGTTCGGTTACATAGATCCTATACCCAGTTCGATTACATAGACTCCTATATCACCCAGTTCGATTACATAAGACTCCTATATCACCCAGTTCGTTACATAGACTCCTATATACACCCAGTTCGGTTACATAGACTCCTATATCACCCAGTTCGATTACATAGACTCCTATATCACCCAGTTCGATTACATAGACTCCTATATCACCCAGTTCGATTACATAGAACAGTTGAATAAACCTGGGTGACTGAAAACCTGCCTATTGTATCGTGAGTTTAAGTTTTTTACATTTTATTTAACCAGGAAGGGCTCATTGAGATTTAAAATCTCTTTTTCAAGAGCGTCCTGGCCAAGATAGGCAGCACCAAGTCATTACAAAAATACAGACAGACAACATGAAAAACTACAAGTAATCTAGTAAAAACCATTGAGTTCACAAGAGTATAACAATATCAAAAACAGCAAATTAAAAACATTGACAGGTCAGGGAATCAGCCTCAAAATCCTTCATCAGTGATTTAAAAATACCAATCGGGACAAGTTCTTCCAGTTTAAAAGTATTTTGTAAGGCGTTCCAAGACGATGGCGCAGAGTACATAAAAGCCCTTTTACCAAATTCAGTTCGGACATTTGGAACAGTTAGCAGGATAAAGTCCGGCGAACAAAGAGAGTACACACCACATTTCTGAACAATAAAAATGCCCAAATAAAAAGGTAGTAAACCCCAAATGGCTTTGTAAATTAAAGTATACCAGTGACTGAGCCTACGAGTGACTAGAGAAGGCCAGCCAACCCTGGGATACAAAGTGCAGTGGTGCGTAATGGTTTTGCAGTTTAAAATAAATCTCAAAGTGCCATGGTAAAGGGTGTCAATTGATCTCAAACACTGAGTGGAAGCATTCATATATAAAATATCCCCATAGTCTAGTAAAGGCATAAATGTAGCTGATACTAGCCTCCTTCTGGCTTCAAAAGAAGAACAGGCCTTATTCCTAAAATAAAATCCCAATTTCAGTTTCAATTTTTTTGTAAGTTGTTGAATATGCAATTTAAAAGAGAGGCCGTCATCAATTAGAATTCCAAGATATTTATATGAGGTTACAACCTCAATCTCCTTGCTCTGACAGGTAATAACAGGTGAAAGGTTCAGAGGTCTATTTCTTGCTTTAGAAAACACCATTAGTTTAGTTTTGTCAGTATTGAGGATAAGCTTCAATTGACACAAGGTATGTTGAACAGTATAAAAAGCATTTTGCAAGTTCTGGAAAGCTTTTGTAAGAGACGAGGCACAACTGTAAATAACAGTATCATCAGCATAAAAATGAAGTTGCGCATTTTGGACATTTTTGTCAAAATTATTTATATAAATAGTGAATAAGAGAGGACCAAGTACAGAGCCTTGGGGCACACCATTACAGACAGACAATTTAACAGACATAAGCCCATCAAATTGAGTGCACTGAGTTCTATCAGACAGATAGTTAGCAAAC
This sequence comes from Salvelinus sp. IW2-2015, assembly GCF_002910315.2. Classification (NCBI taxonomy): domain Eukaryota; kingdom Metazoa; phylum Chordata; class Actinopteri; order Salmoniformes; family Salmonidae; genus Salvelinus; species Salvelinus sp. IW2-2015. The sequence goes on along the minus strand of NW_019944456.1, from coordinate 13,174 downwards.
CATGCAACTGCATGCTCCGAAAGACCTACACTCGACAATCTCTGCCTCAGTATAGCATGATCAACTGTATCAAAAGCCTTGAAGAGATCAATAAAAAGTGAGACACAGTGCTGTTTTTGTGATTGTCTTCTTCAAAGAGCACCTTCGTCTCTACAACAGTTTGATAGTTTTGACCCATACGAGCACTCCCCCAAAAACATTGCTTCTTCTCAGGATTATAGAAGTTAATTTCATATCATATAAAGTCCACCATCACAATCTCAACCCCAAAAAAACAAACAGACAAAGCCTGTTACAATTATAACTTTATTTTTCCACCATAAAAACAATTCTCTTCACAATGTATTTACAGGCACATATACACATCTGGTGTCACACGATACACATGTCAGAGTGACAGACATCTGATCTCTCTCAACTCCCCAATGTCATTACAAACCACTGTTTAGTGTCACATTTGAGTTGGATTATTGTCCCTAGCCTGACCAGGCTAAAAGTAGTGCACTATATAGGGAAACAGGGTGGTATAGGGGGATACACCATAGAGATCTCTTCCTTAAAATAGGTCACGACCTGTGTGTTGTTGACCACCCAGAATGGGAAAGAATATATAATTGTACAGCCAGTAGAATAACAACAGTTAACATCCCAAATAGAATAACACAACAGTTAAGCCCAGAGGAGAAGCCCAGAGGGGAAGCCCAGAGGGGAAGCCCAGAGGAGAAGCCCAGAGGAGAGCCCAGAGGAGAAAGAGCCACAGAGGAGAAGCCCAGAGGAGAAGCCCCGAGGAGGAAGCCCAGAGGAGAAGCCCAGAGGAGAAGCCCAGAGGGCAGCC
>NW_019944456.1:0-7255 GCF_002910315.2 Salvelinus sp. IW2-2015 | reverse complement strand
CGACCTGCTGTAGACGATAGGCCAGAGATCAGGGGTTAAAGGTCAGTGACCTTGTTCTCCACCAGGGCGGCGACCTGCTGTAGACGATAGGCCAGCTGCATCTTCTGACCAGCTGAGTCCTCCTCCAGAGACGTGATGATCTACAGACAGACAGACAGACATTTTTCAGATTGGAAAATTACTCCAGCTATCTAAATTTGTAGTAAAAGCAATGGTCGAATTACCATCAGTTATCATATTAAAAACTGCAAACGTGTGCCTCCACCCCTATGGCAAAATGTGTAGAATTGCATGAAATGACTTGAAGGTTCGCCACAGTTCGTTTGGCAAACACGCTCAGGACCCCAAGTCTGAGGTTCTGAGCGCTCTGGAGCAGGATTTCATCAAGGATCTCTCTGTACTTTGCTCTGTTCATCTTTGCCTCGATCATGACTAGTGTCCCAGTCCCTGTCGCTGAAAAACATCCCCACAGCATGATGCTGCCACCACCATGCTTCACAGTAGGGATGGTGCCAGGTTTCCTCCAGACGTGACGCTTGGTATTCAGGCCAAATAGTTCAATCTTGGTTTCATCAGACCAGAGAATCTTGTTTCTCAGTCTTTAGATGCCTTTTGGCAAACTCCAAGTGGGCTGTCATGTGCCTTTTACTGAGGAATGGTTTCCGTCTGGCCACTCTACCATAAAGGCCTGATTGGTGAAGAGCTGCAGATATGGTTGTCCTTCTGGAAGGTTCTCCCATCTTAACAGAGGAACTCTGGAGCTCTGTCAGAGTGACCATCGGGTTCTTGGTCACCTCTCTGACTAAGGCCCTTCTCCCCCGATTGCTCAGTTTGGCCAGGCTGCCAGCTCTAGGAAGAGTCTTGGTGGTTCCAAACTTCTTCCATTTAAGAATGATGGAGGTCACTGTGTTCTTCGGGACCTTCAATGCTGCATAAATATTTTGGTACCCTTCCCCAGATCTGTGCCTCGACGCAATCCTGTCTCGGAGCTCTACGGACAATTCCTTCGACCTCTTGGCTTAGTTTTTGCTCTGACATGCACTGTCAACTGTGGGACCTAATATAGACAGCTGTGTGCCTTTCCAAATCATGTCCAATCAATTTACCACAGGTGGACTCCAATCAAGTTGTAGAAACATCTCAAGGATGATCAATGGAAACAGGATGCACTTGAGCTCAATTTAGAGTCTCATGGCAAAGTGTCTGAATACTCATTTGCAAAAAGAAATAATGTTGCTTTGTCATTATGGGGTACTGTAATGTCATTATGGGGTATTGTGATGTCATTATGGGGTATTGTGATGTCATTATGGGGTATTGTGATGTCATTATGAGGTATTGTGATGTCCGAGAGAGATAGTGTGTAGTGTGGTTGCCAGGTATTAAGTGTTTCTGTGGTATTGTTCCGGTATTAACAGTGTGTCTGTGGGTTGGTTGGTTCAGTATTACAGTGTGTTCTGTTGGGTGTTTTCCAGGTTATATTAGTGTGTTCTGTGGGTTGTCCAGGTATACAGTGGTGTTCTGTGGTATGTGTTCAGGTTACTTAACAGGTGTTCTGTGGGTTTGGTTGCCAGGTATTACGTGTTGTTCTGTGGGTGTTGCTTCAGGTATTACAGTGTGTTCTGTGGGGTATTGTTCAGGTTTACGGGTTGTTGTATGTCAGTATTACAGTGTGTTCTGTGGGTGTTGTTCCAGGTATTATATAGTGTTTCTGGGTAGTGTGTTCCAGGTTACTTCAGTGTTCTGTGGGTATTTCCAGGTATTCAGTGTGGTTCTGTGGGTATTGTTCCAGTATGTACTGTGTGTTTGTGGGTATTGTTCCTAGGTATTACAGTGTTGTTCTGTGGGTGTTGTTCCAGGTACTTACAGTGGTTTCTGGGTATTGTTCCAGGTATTAGTGTTCTGGGTATTGTTTGTTCCAGGACTATACAGTGTTCTGTGGGTATTGTTCCAGGTATTACGAGTGTGTGGGTTTGTTAGGGTACGCTGTCGTGTATAGTCTAGGTATTACAGTGTGTTCTGTGGGTATTGTTCCAGTATTAAGTTCATGTGGGTATTGGTTTAAGTGTTGTGGTATTGTGTACAGGTGTTCTGATTTTCCAGTTCAGGTCTGTGGGTATCTGTTCGGTTAGTGTGTTTGGGTATTGTTCCAGGTATTACAGTGGTGTTCTGTGGTTGTCCGGTTTCCAGGTGTCTGGGTATGAGCCAGTTTCAGTGTGTCTGTGGGTATTGTTCCAGGTATACAGTGTTTCTGTGGGTGTTGTTCAGTACTTACAGTGTGTTCTGTGGGTATTGTGTCCAGGTATTATCAATGTGTTCTGTGTGGGTATTGTTCAGGTATTACAGTGTTTCTGTGGGTGCTAGGTATAGTTTCTGGTTCAGTATTACAGTGTGTCTTGTGGGTATTGTTCCAGGTATTACAGTGTGTTCTGTGGTGTTGTTCCAGGTATTATCGTGTGTTCTGTGGGTATTGGTTCAAGGTCATTAACAGGTGTGGTCTCTGGGTATTGTTCAGGTATTACAGGGTGTTCTGGGTAGTCAGGTATCGTGTTTCTGGGGTCAGAGTATAGGTAGTTTCTGTGGGTATTGTTTTCAGGTCATTACAGTGTGTTCTGTGGGTGTTGTTCCAGTATTTATCAGTGTTCCTTGGGTATGTGTCAGGTAAAGTTAGTGTCTGTGGGTTGATTGTTCAGGTATTGCGTGTGTTCTGTGGGTTATTGTTAGGTATTACAGGTGTTCTGTGGGTATTGTTCCAGGTATTTACAGTTTGGTTCCTGTGGTTGTGTTCCAGGTATTACAGTGTGTTCTGTGGGTATTGTTCCAGGTATACAGTGTGTTCTGTGGGTTTGTTCCAGGTATTTCCAGTGGTGTTCTGTGGGTATTGTTTCCAGGTATTACAGTGTGTTCTGTGGGTGGTTTGTTCAGGTATTAGCAGGGTGTTCTGTGGGTATTGTTCCAGCGTATTACAGAGTGTGTTCTGTGGGTATTGTTCACGGTATTTACAGTGTGTTCTGTTTGGGTATTGTTCCAGGTATACAGTGTGTTCTGTGGGGTTTGTTCCAGGTATTACAGTGTGTTCTGTGTGGTATGTTCCAGGTATTACAGTGTGTTCTGTGGGTATTGTGTTCCAGGTAATACAGGTGTTCGTGTGGTATTGTTCCAGAATTACAGTGTGTCTTGTGGGTATTGTTCCAGGTATTACAGTAGTGTTCTGTGGGTATTGTTCAGGTATTAATCAGGGTGTGTCCGATGTGGTGTATTGTTCCAGGTTTATACTAGTGTGTTCTGTGGTGTATTGTTCCATATTAAGTGTGTTCTGTGGGTGTTGTTCCAGTATTATACAGTGTTTCGTGGGTATTGTTCCAGGTATTACAGTGTGTTCTGGGCATTGTTCCAGGTATTCACAGTGTGTTCTGTGGGTATTGTTCCAGGTATTACAGTGTGTTTCTGTGGGTATTGTTCCAGGTCATTAAGTGTGTTCTGTGTGGGTGATTGTTCCAGGATTATCAGTGGTGTTCTGTGGGATTGTTCCAGGTATTACAGTGTGTTCTGTGGGTATGTGTTCTCAGTGTATCAGTGTGTTCTGTGGGTGTTGTTCCAAGGTTTACAGTGTGTTTCTGTGCGGTATTGTTCAGGTATACACAGTTGTGTTCTGTGGGGTATTGTTCCAGGTATTACAGTGGGTCTGTGGGTATTGTTCCAGGTATTACAGTGTGTTCTGTGGGGTATGTTCAGTTTAAGTGTGTTCTGTGGGGTATTGTTCCAGGTATTACAGTTGGTGTTCTGTGGGTGTTGTTCCAGGTATTTACAGTGTGTTCTGTGGGGTGTTGGTTCCAGGTATTACAGTGGTGTTCTGTGGGTATTGTTCCAGGTATTACAGTGTGTTCTGTGGGTGTTGTTCCAGGTATTACAGTGTGTTCTGTTGGTATTGTTCCAGGTTATTACATTGTTCGTTATCGTGGGTATTGTTCAGGTATTACAGTGTTCTGTGGGTATTTTCCAGGTATTAAGTGTTCTGTGGGTATGTTTCAGGTATTACAGGTGTTCTGTGGTGTGTTGTTCCAGGTATTACAGTTGTGTTTCTGTGGTATTGTTCCAGTATTACAGTGGTTCTGTGGGTGTTGTTCCAGGTATTTACGATAGTGTTTCTGTGGGTGTTGTTCCAGGTATTACAGTGTTCTGGGTATTGTTCCAGGTTTACAGGGTGTTCTGGGAGTTGTTCCAGGTATTACAGGGGTGTTCTGTGGGTATTGTTCAGGTATTACAAGTGTGTTCTGTGGGTGTTGTTCCAGGTATTACAGGTGTTTCTGTGGGTATTGTTCCATGGTATTACAGTGTTCTGTGGTTGTTCCAGGGTATTACCAGTGTTTCTGTGGGTATTGTTCCCAGTATATACAGTGTGTTCTGTGGGTGTTGTTCAGGTATTACAGTGTGTTTTGGGGTTTGTTTCAGGTTATTACAGTTGTTCTGTGGTATTGTTCCATTTATCAGTGTGTTCTGTGGGTATTGTTCCAGGTATTACAGTGGTTCTGTGTATTGTTCCAGGTATTACAGTTGTGTTGTTGGTATTAGTTCTGTAGGGTATTACAGTGGTTCTGTGGGTGTTGTTCCAGTATTACAGTGTGTTCTGTGGGTATGTTCCAGTATTACAGTGTGTTCTTGTGGTGTAATTGTTCAGGTATTACAGTTGGTTTTGGGTGTGTTGTTCCGGTATTACAGTGTTTCTGTGGGTGTTGTTTCCAGGTATTACAGGGTGTTCTGTGGGTATTGTTCCAGGTTTGGGTGTTCTGTGGGTATTGTTCAGGTATTACAGTGTGTTCTGTGGGTGTTGTTCCAGGTATTACAGGGTGTTTCTGTGGTATTGTTCCAGTATTACAGTGTTCTGTGGTATTGTTTCCAGGTATTACAGGGTGTTCTTGGGTGTTGTTCCAGTATACAGGGTGTTCTGTGGGTTTGTTCCAGGTATTACAGGTGTTCTTGGGTATTGTTCCAGGTATTACAGTGTTCTGTGGGGTTGTTCCAGGTTATTACAGTGTTCTGTGGTGTTGTTCCAGGTATTACAGTGTGTTACTGGTGGGTATTGTTCCAGGTATTACAGTGTGTTGTCTGTGGGTGTTGTTCCAGGTATACAGTGTGTTCTGTGGGTATTGTTCCAGTATTACAGTGTGTTCTGTGGGTGTTGTTCCAGTATTACAGTGTGTTCTGTGGGTGTTGTTCCAGGTATTACAGTGTGTTCTGTGGTGTTGTTCCAGGTTATTACAGTGGTGTTCTGTGGGTATTGTTCAGGTATTACAGTGTGTTTGTGGGTGTTGTTTCCAGGTATTACAGTGTTCGTGTGGGTGTTGTTCAGGTATTACCAGGGTGTCTGTGGGTAATTGTTCAGGTAATTACCAGTGTGTTCTGTGGGTATTGTTCCAGATATTACAGTGTTTCTGTGGGTATTGTTCCAGGTATCACAGTGGTGTCTGTGCGGTATTGTTCCAGGTATTACAGTGTTGTTCTGTGGGTTGTTTGTTCCAGGTATTACAGTGTTCTGTGGTATTGTTTTCCAGGTATTGAGGTGTGTTCTGTTGGGTGTTGTTCCAGGTATCTAAGTGTACTCCACAGTGCAGCGTCTGGCTGTTACCAAGAGATGAACTCTACTCTAACAGAGTTGTCTGGAGTGAGTGGGGTTTTAAATCTTATTAGTCTACTCCCCTCCTATTCTACTCTACTCTACAATCCACTCCCACTCCCCTCCTTCCCACTCGCTTCCACTCCCCTCCCCTCCCCACTCCACTCCTCTCCCTCCCCACTCCACTCCACTCCCCTCCTCTCTTCCTCTCCCTCGCTCTCCACTCCCTCGCCTCCCCACTCCACTTCCCTCGCCTCCCCACTCCACTTCCCTCGCCTGCCACTCCCCTCGCTCGCCTCCACTCCCCTCCCCACTCCTCCCTCCCACTCTTCGCCTCCCCACTTCTCGCTCGCCACCCACTCCCCGCTCCCCACTCCTCTCGCCTCCCACTCCCCCCCTCCCCACTCCCTCGCCTCCCACTGCCCTCCCCACTCCCTCGCTCCCCACTTCCCTTTTCTCTCGCCTCCACTCCCTCGCCTCCACTCCCTCGCATTCCAATCCCCTCGCCTCCACCCTCGCCTACTCCGCGCCTCACTCCCTCGCTCCATCCTCGCCTCCACTCCCCGCCAGCCTCCCCCCCCTCGCTCGCACTCCTCCCCTCGGCTCGCCTCCACTACTCCCTCGGCTCCCCACTCCCCTCGCCTCCCACTCCCTCGCCTCCACTCCCCTTTGTTCTCTCGCCTCCACTCCCCTCGCCTCCACTCCCCTCGCCCCCACTCCCCTCGCCTCCCCACTCCTCGCTCCCCACTCCCCTCGCCTCCCACTCCTTTCTCTCGCCTCCACTCCCCTCGCCTCCACTCCCTCGCCTCCACTCCCTCGCTCGCTCCCACTCCCTCGGCTCGCCTCCTCGCTCGCCTCCACTCCCTCGCCTCCCACTCCTCGCTCCACTCCCTCGCCTCCACTGCCCCTTACTCTGCGCCTCCACTCCCTCTGCTCTCGCCTCCACTCCATCGCCTCCACTCCCCTCGCTCTCACTCCCCTCGCCTCCACTCCCCTTGCTCTCGCCTCCACTCCCCTCGCCTCCACTCCCCTCGCTCCACTCACCCTCGCACTCCACTCCCCGCCTCGCACTCCCCACTCCGCTCGCCTCCATCCACCTCGCCTCCCACTCCCTGCTATGCCTCCACTCCCCTGCCTCCACTCCCCTCGCCTCCCTCCCCTCTGCCTCCCCACCTCCCTCCCACTCGCTCCCCACCCCACTCCTCGCCTCCCCACTCCCCGCTCCCACTCGCCTCCCCACCCACTCCCTCGCCTCCCCCACTCCCCTCGCCTCCCATGCCCTCCTGCTCTACTGCTCTACATTAAAAACCCATGCTTTAATAATCTACTCTAGTGTTACCATCATTATAAAGTTAAATTGATATGGTTGTAATTGCAGTAGCGGTAATTTAACCAGTAGGTTGCAGTAACATGTGTCTTTCTATTTCAGAGTTTTGCCTCAGAGATGAAACAGTCTGGTGGCTCTGCACGAGCTGTAACAAGTACATCACAAGTATTATGACCAGGTACACACAGCGCCTTCGGAAAGTATTCAGACCACTTGACTTTTTTCCACATTTTGTTACGTTACAGCCTTATTCTAAAATTGGATTAAACAAAAACAAATCCTCAATCTACACCTAATACCCGAGAATGACATCA
>NW_019944455.1:88966-99342 GCF_002910315.2 Salvelinus sp. IW2-2015 | reverse complement strand
TGAAACACAGGATCTGCATCCTTAAATGCCACCCTAGTCAATGTATAGGGCACTACTTTAGACAGAGCTTACATGCGAAGGGATTAGGCTGCCATTTAATAATGCAGACTTACTGTAGTGAGCCCCTCACCAATAACACCTTCACCCTCACACCTTCACCCGCAACAGCTCACCTCAACACCTTCACCTCAACAGATTCACCCCTCAACACTTCACAAGACACCTTCACCCTAACAACCTTCAACAAAGACAGCCTTCACCCTCACACCTTCACCCCATTAACACCTTCACCTCAACAGATTCACCCTCAACACCTTCACATAGACACCTTCACCCTCAACACCTTCACAAAGACAGCTTCACCCTCAAACACCTTCACCCAACACCTTCACCTCAACAGATTCAACCTAACACATTCACAAAGACACTTCACCCTCAACAGATTCACCCTCAAACCAGTTACCTTCACAAAGACATATTCACCCCCAAACCACCGTTCACAAAGACAGTTCACCCCCAAGTCCACTTGCACAAAGACAGCTTCAACCCGTCAACACCTTCAGTAACAACCAAACAGATTCACCCTCAACAATTCACAAAAGACACGCTCACCCCAACAACTTCACTAAGACAGCTTCACAACCCAAACCTTCACAAAGACAGCTTCACCCCAACACTTCACAAAGACAGCTTCACCCCCAACACCTTCACAAAACACTTCACCCCAACACCCACAAAGACAGCTTCACCCCAACTTCCTTCACAAAGACAGCTTCACCCCAACACCTTCACAAAAAGACGCTTCCACCCCCACACCTCTCACCAAAGACAGCTTCAAACACCCCCAAACCTTCACAAAGACAGCTTCACCCCAACACCTTCACAAAGACAGCTTCCCACCCCAACCCTTCACAAAGACAGCTTCACCACCCAACACCTTCACAAGAGACAGCTTCACCCCAACACCTTCACAAAGACAGCTTCAAACCCGCAACTCCTTCACAAAGACAGCTTCAACCCAACTCCTTCACAAAGACAGCTTCACAAAGACAGCTTCACCCCAACACCGTCAGAATCAACTCAGATCATGAAGGGAATAATCAAGACACCTGGTGCTGTATAACTGAATGAGCAGCAAAACAGTCAGGTGGATCATCTCTAGTACCTGCTTTACCATCGTTGGAAACTACTTTTCTGCCCTGTTCACTCGACACTATCAACACTACCTCATCTCATAAGATGAGTCTCTGCACCACTACCACAGATGGTGTGAACTGTCACGATTAACACCTCTGCTTAAAGATTTAATGAACTTCATGATAAATTATGTTAGTGCCTCCCCTCAGACACAGAGAGCGCTAGAACCACTCTATAAGATCAGACGAGGGATCTAGAAACCACTCCTATAAGATAGACAGAGAAGGGATTCTAGAACCACTCCTATAAGATAGACAGAGAGGATTCTAGAACCACTCCTATAAGATAGACAGAGAGGGATCTAGAACCACTCCTATAAGACATAGACAGAGAGGGATCTAGAACCACTCCTATAGAGATAGAACAGAGAGGGATCTAAGCACCACTCCTATAAGATAGACAGAGGGATCTAGAACCACTCCTATAGAGATAGACGAGAGGGATCTAAAACCACCTCTATAAGATAGACAGAGGAGTCTAGAACCACTTCTATAGATAGACAGAGAGGGATCTAGAACCACTCCTATAAGATAGACAGAGAGGGATTAGAACCACTCCTATAAAGATAGACAGAGGGATCTAGAAACCACTCCTATAAGATAGACAGAGGAGAGATACTGAGAACCACTCCTATAATAGATAGACCAGACAGAGTGATATCTCTCCTATAAGATAGCCAGACAGAGGTGATAATCTCTCCTATAAGATAGACCAGACAGAGTGATATCTAGTCCCTCTCCTATAAGATAGACCAGACAGTGATATTAGTCTCTCCTATAAGATAGACCAGACAGTGATATCTAGTCCCTCCTATAAGATAGACAGACAGAGTGATATCTCTCCTATAAGATAGACAGAGAGAGTGATTATCTCTCCTATAAGATAGACGACTGAGTGATATCTCTCCTATAAGATAGACCGACAGTGATATCTAGTCCCTCTATAGATAGACCAACAGATGATATCTAGTCCTCCTATAAGATAGACAGACAGTGATATCTAGTCTTCCTATAAGATAGACCAGACAGTGGATATCGTAGTCCCCTCCTATACGATAACCAGGACAGAGTGATAATCTAGTCCCTCCTATAGATAGACCAGACAGAGTGATATCTAGTCCTCCTATATATAGACCAGACATGAGTGATATCTCTCCTTTTAAGATAGACCAGACAGAGTGATATCTAGTCTCTCCTATAAGATGACCAGACAGAGTGATATCCTCCTATAAGATAGACTAGACAGAGTGATATCTAGTCCTCTATAAGAAGACAGACGAGTGATATCTCTCTATAAGATAGACCAGACAGAGTGATATCTCTCCTAAAGATAGACCAGACAGAGTGATATCTATCCTCCTATAAGATAGACCAGACAGAGTGATATCTCTCCTATAAGAAGTAACCAGACAGAGGTGATATCTCTCCTATAAGATAGACCAGACAGTGGATATCTCTCCTAATAAGAAGACCAGACCAGACAGAGTGATATCTAGCCCTCCTATAAGATAGAACCAGACCAGAGTGATATTCCCTCCTATAAGATAGACCAGACAGAGTGGATATCTCTTCCTATATAGTATGACCAGACAGAGTGATATCTAGTCCCTCCTATACGATAGACCAGACAGAGTGATATCTAGTCCCTCCTATAGGATAGACCAGACAGAGTGAATTATCCTAGTCCTCGTATAAAAGATACGACCAGACAGAGTTGATATCTAGTCCCTCCGCTATAAGATAGACCAGACAGAGTGATATCTAGTCCTCCTATAAGATAGACCCAGACAGAGTGATATCTAAGTCCCTCTCCTATAGTAGACCAGACAGAGTGATATCTATCCCTCCTATACGATAGACCAGACAGATGATTATCTAGTGCCTCCTCCTATAAGGATAGGACCAGACAGAGTGATATTCTCCTATAAGATAGACCAGACAGAGTGAATCTAGTCCCTCCATAAGATAGACCAGACAGAGTGATATCTCTCCTAATAAGCATTCCTATAAGATAGACCAGACAGAGTGATATCTCTCCTATAAGATAGACCAGACAGAGTGATATCTAGCCCCTCCTCTCACGCAGGACATTAGAGACGTAAGGCTGATGATGAGGGACGGGCTGTGGGAGATACAACACTAGGCCGTGGTTCCTCCCACAGCGCCGGGTCCATGATTCCCGCTAGGCTAATCTGTGGTTCCGTGGTCGGGCTGTGACGGCGTGCGGTAGGGAGATAAGATGGAGTGTTGAATTCAATTACCGGTTAAGAGTCTACGGCGATGAGGAATTCATTCAACCCTGCCTCATTAACTGACTGGTGCTGTATGGGGCTGTGTGTTCTCTGTCTGGCATTCACGCTGACTAACGCCAGACAGATTGTCTTTGTCAGCCAGGCGCTATCTGATTCCAACGCATTGGAGTCTTCTTCTCGTCTCTGGAGCTTGTTGCTCCACACTTGGATCGTAAGGTGATCTGATGACCTGGGGGATTTTACAAGTTGCACCCTCTTCCCTATATATAATGCACTACTTTTGACCAGTGCTCTCAGTGCCTTGGTCAAATGAAGTGTACGATGTAGGGCATAGGGTGTAATTTGGGATGCACCTGGTGTTATAGGATGAAGGTGAGACTCTCAACAGAGACATGGTGTAATAGTAGTTACGATCTCTCTTAACTAGTCTGTCACACTGGGTAAAGGAGATGAGGTTTTCCCTTCAGTAGTTACAGTCTCTCTTAACTAGTCTGTCACACATGGGAAAGGAGAGTGAGGTTTTCCCTTAAGTGGTTAAACAGTCTCTCTCTGACCTAGTCTGTCAACCTGGGGTAAAGGAAGAGAGGTTTCCCTCAATAGTATACAGGAGATATTCAACTAGTTTATCTAGTAACCCACAGCAGCGCTGGTTGAGAGAGAGTTCGAGGTTTTTACGCTCAGATAGGTCTCACCTGGTGCTCGTCACTTGACTCAGTCTTATCGAATATGGGTAAAGGAGATGAGGTCCTATCCTTAGTAGTTACACCGCTCTGTAATAGTTTGCTCAAGACATCTTGGTAGGAATGATGAAGAAGCTTATATCACGCACTCTTCAAATTATAATACGCAGTTCATCTCTTAAGCTAGTTCATTCGACACTGGGTTTTATGAAACGCGCAGAAATGGAGGATTTCTCTCACTTCATCAATATCTCTAGGGCTCGTTAATCTTATACTAGTACTGAGTATCACATTCTGAGGGAATTCCCTAGGAGATTGGACGACGTATTTATCATTCAGTAGTGTCTCTTCACATATATGTCACTCGTGGGGCTTAAGGGAGATTAGAGGTCTACTCCTTCAGTCAGATGATTAATCTACTCTGAAATTAGTCTGTACGACAATGGGCTATAAGTGAGAATGCATGGTTTTCAGTTTCTTATTCAGTAGTTTACACTAGCACTGCCTCGGTATCGTCAGCCTGGTAGAGGAGAGTAGGTTTATCACCTTCAGTAGTTACAGTCCTTTAACTCGTCTGACACCTGGGTAGAGCAGAATGAAAGGTTTTTATTCCTTCAGTAGTGTAACGCCATACGTTAAACTAGATTCGATCACACGTGAGGATAGAAGGAGATTAGCAAGTTACCCATCTCAGTAAGTTACTCTTATCGTTATTATGCTGGTGCCACCAGAATCTGGGTAGAGCGGAGATGAGGTACTTCCTACCTTCAGTTATACTGTTCACACATCTTCATAGCTCTATGTCTTGTGTGTATACTGCGGGTAATGAGAGAGTATGTACCAGCTTCAGACTAGTCAAGGTCTCATTAACTAGTCACTGTCACCTAGGTGAGGAGAATGAGGTCCTTCCTCTTCATAAGTTTAAGCCATCTTTTCACTCAGTACGTCACACTAGTAGTACCTGAAGAGAAGTGTTTTTCTTCTAGTATTAAACCTCTTATAACTTACTCTGTCACTGTGGTAGAGGAGATTGGAGCGAGTGTGCCAACGCTACTTCTAAGGTAGGTACAGCTCATCTCCTTAAACTGCTCTGTCACACTGGGGCTAGAGGAGATGAGATGTTCGCTTCGTAGTTCCATAAGCAGGTACTCGTTGAATATCTCGTTCGCACTGGAGGCTAAGAGCAGGGAGTATGGAGGTTGTCTTCCTCTATTGATTGTTAGTTGAACAGGCGTTCTTTACTAGTCGTCACATGGGGGTATAGACAGGAAAGTAATGCGGTATTCCCCTTCAGTAGTTACCTGTAACTTAAATAGTTGTCACAGATGTCCTATACTGATCGTGGGTACGAGGAAGATGAGGTCATCCTCAGTGGTTAACTGCTATCAACTAGATGCTGTCAGACTGGGTATACATTAGAGAGAATGAGGTTTATTCGATTCCTTCAGTAGTTACTCTTCACATATTAGGAATCTATCACAAATCTGGTAAAATGTGAATGGAGAATGATATAGTTTTTCGCCTTTCAGTGATAAAGTTCTCTTTTAAACTAAGTTCTCGTATACAGATGAAATTTTCTGCGGATTAATATCGAGATGAGGTTGTATTCAGAAATTATCCAAAAATGTAAGTGTCTTAACTTAGTTCTGTCACAACCTCGGGTACGGTTAGAGGGTTTCACGCTTTACAGTAGATTATGTTTTTTACTCTTAACTAGTCTGTTTTCAACAGGGTAGAAGGTAGCTGCAATGGCCTTTTTCTCTCACTCTCTCCTTACAGATTAGTTACTCTTAACTAGTCTCTGTCACACACTGGATAGAGAAGCGAGATGAGCATTCTTTCTTCAGTTAGGTACATTTTTTATGTCATAATATAAAGCATGCTACACACACTTGGTTAGTTTATGGAGAATGAGTGTTTCCTTTGCCACCTATTTCTACTCTTAACTAGCTTGTCCACTGGGAATCACAAAGCAGAATGTAGGTTTTCCCCTTTCAGCTAGTTCGTCTAAGCGTTAAGTTTTCAGTCCAACACGCTGGAGTATACTAGGAAGTATCATGAAGGTTGACACAGTCACGTGAGTTACTCTTACTAGTCTGTCACACAGGGGGGACTAGATTGAATTAAATATGTGGGGGTGCTAGGCAGCATTTAGTGGTACTTTCGCCTTCAGTATTTACTCGTATGCTAGTCTGCTACAGAGGTAGGGTATGAGGGAGGGTGAGGTTTCTCGTTCAAAGTAAGGTCTTGACTGCATGTAAACTAGTAGTTGATCAACACTGGGGTTGAAGGCAGGGAATAGACGTTCCTCCTCTTCATGGTTGAGCTCTCAGAGGCATCTCTTAACTTAGTCTGTCACAACTGGGTAGAGGAGATGAGGTTTTTCCTTCAGTAGTCTACTCTTAACTAGTCTGTCACACCTGGGTAGAGGAGATGAGGTTTCCCTTCAGTAGTTACAAGCCTCTCTTAACTAGTCTGTCACACTGGTAGAGGAGATGAGGTTTTCCCTTCAGTAGTTTACTCTAACGTCTGTCACACTGGGTAGAGGAGATGAGGTTTTCCCTTCAGTAGTACAGTCTCTCTTAACTAGTCTGTCACACTGGGTAGAGGAGATGAGTTTTCCCTTCAGAGTTACAGCCTCTTAACTAGTCTGTCACACTGGGTAGAGGAGATGAGGTTTTCCCTTCAGTAGTTACCTCTTAACTAGTCTGTCACACTGGGTAGAGGAGATGAGTTTTCCCTTCAGAGTTACAGTCTCTTTCTAACTAGTCTGTCACACAGGGTAGAGAGAGATGAGGTTTCCCTTCAGTATGTATCTTCTAAGTATCTGACACATGGGTAATACATGAGGTTTTCCCTTCAGTAGCTAGCGCTGATCAACCCTCACTCATCCTTCCTCCGTCTTCTTTTTCTCTTGACATTTCTCACTTCCTCATCCACCTCTGCTTTACTCCCTATTTCTCTTCCCCTCTTCTCTTTTCTCAATGTTTCACCTCCCCTCTTTCTCCTTTTCTCTGATTCCTCCCCTCATTCTCCTTTTGCACTCTGTTTCTGCTCCCTCTTCTCCGTTTACCTACTTTTCCTCCACCTCTTCTCCGATTTCTTTGTTATGCCTCTGTTTCCTCCCTCATCTCTCTCTTTTCTCTGTTTCCTCACTCTTTTCCTTCTATCTCTGTCTTCCGACCACCTCTTCTCCCTTTTCTCTGTTTTCTCCCCTACTTCTCCTTTCTCTGTTTCTACGCACTCTTCTCCTTTTCTTTTTCACTCCCCCTCTTCTTTGGCTAGGTTAGGTGTTTAGAGACTCGAGCGTGCAGCCAGGAGCCCTGACAGTGTGATGCAGTTGAATGAGAGGAAAAAGGAGGTACTCAGCGAACAGAGTTGAATAGCAATCAGAGATTATCAGCTCACCTGCCGCTAGCCGCTCAACTTGAGGTGGGTGAATGGCCTGATTAGGGCCTGGCATCCCTTTCCATCGACTCCAAGCGTCCATTACGCCCTGGGAGCCACCTAGGCCCGACTAATCCACCTCAGAGTGGATGTGACAGGACCCTGATCGGCTTAAGGTCCACCCGACGTCACAGTCAGACAGACRGGGGGCTGGTGGCGAAGGTGTCTGAGATCATATCATTTGTTCCCTAGTATGACTGAGTGAGTGACTGAGTGGACTGGACCGGCTGGGCCGGGCACGAGGTGCATATGGCTCTAGTCCAATCCATCAGCTAGCTGTTCTGTAGACAGGGAGATATGAGATATTCAGCTAAGCTATCTATCTGTTCCTAGACAGGAGATATGAGATATTCAGCCTATCTGTTCTCTAGACAGGGAGATATGAGATATTCAGCTAGCTACTGTTTCTGACAGGGAGATATGAGATATTCCAGCTCTAGCTACTCGTGTCTCGCTAGACAGGGAGATATGAGATATTCAGCTATCTGTTCTCTAGACAGGGAGATATGAGATATTCAGCTAGCTAGCTGTCTCGTTCTAGACAGGGAAGATGATGAGATATTTCAGCTAGCTATCTGTTCTCTAGACAGGGAGATATGAGAATTCAGGCTATCTGTTCTCTGACAGGGAGAATATGAGATATTCAGGCTAGAGCTGTTCTCCTAGAACAGGACCTAGAGATAGGATGTAGATTATTCCTTCAGCCTCAGCGGATAATATCTTGTGGCGCACTCTAGATCAGGGAGGCATTGAGATATTCAGTACTACTGTTCTCTAGACAGGGAGATATGAGATATTCAGGTAGCTATCTTTCTCCTAGACAGGGAAGATATGAGATATTCGTTCTTAGCTAGCTGTTCTCTAGCCAGGTTGAGGTATTGGAGATATTCAGCTAGCTATCTGTTCTCTAGACAGGGAGATTATGAGATATTCAGCTGCTATCTGTTCTCTCAAGATACAGGGGAGAATCTGAGATATTCAGTGGCTAGCTAGCTGTTCTCTACGGACAGGGATATTATTGAGATATTCCACGTGTTGTGCTGAGCTATCATGTTCTCTCTAGCAGGGTAGTGTCTATGGAGATTACTTCAGTCTAGCTCCTAGCCAGTCGGTTTGTTCTTCCGGGCGGTAGATTCGAGTTGCGGGCATAATCTATGAGCATAATTCAGCCCTCAGCTATCTAGTTCTCGGGCCGATAAGTACAGGTGAGATTATTGAGAATATTTCTGGCTAGTCTGTCCTCACTGTAAGACAGGGAGATCCATGACGTATATTTAACAAGCTAGCTAATTCCTGTCTCCATCTAGACAAGGGAGAATATGAGATCATTCAGTGTTAGCTATCTTCTTATCTAGACATGGGTAAATAACTTTGGGTACTATGAGCACGTATTCAGCTACAGCTAGCTGTTTCTTCCTAGACAGGCCGAGATATAAACTCATTTCGCAGCCTACTCTTCCTGTTCCTCTAGTGACGAGGCGAAGATTTTATGAGATATTTTTCCAGTGCCGGCTTATCTGGTTCGGGCTGGTTTTGGAGAAAGCCCTGCGCCAGGCCACTATCGCAGATATTCAGGTCAGCTAGCTGCTTCTGTAGACTATAGGGAGATTATGACGTATTCAAGTGGTGCCTAGCTTTTACTGTTCTCTCTTGGAGTACATGGCCGAGACTATGATATTCGATCACTCTGTCCAGCGCCCCGTAGCTAGCTGTTTTCTCGGTATAACACACGGACAAGGAACGCCTGATGAGAATATTGAGGGTAGCTAGCTGTTCTCTAGACCAGGCGACGCACATTAATGCATTGATATTCCAGTTGTATTGCTGGGAGGCTGGGTTTCTCTCTTACTTCCTAGCACCTAGGGCGCAGATATCCGCAGTACCCTATCCCTCAAGCCTCCCTCCTGCCTTTCTAGTCTCTAAATTGTCACTCATTGAGCCACTAGGCGAATAGATGATGCAGAATGGACTCTCACGGTCTGCTCCTGTTCCTTCGGTAGTACCAGGGTGACTAATGAGTATGAGATCGAGGTGTATAGCTATTTCGTTTCTAGGACAGTGAGAGTATATGGAGGAGTATTCAGAGGCGTGTCACTGGGTGGCTCCCTGTATCCTCGCTTCTCTTAGTTTACATGGTGTAGTATATGAAGATGATTTCGAGGGGCCCGGCTAGCCTTCTTGTTTCTCCTAGGCAGGGGGAAGATAAATGTACGATATGTCGGAGGCGCTAATTCTTGTTTCCTCTGTTAGACATCCCCTCGGGAGATAAATGTGTAGATCACTTTCAGGTAGCTAGCCTGCTTTCTCTAGCTGCAGTGGGAGATATGAGCAAGGAGGCGGCTATCGTATGCCACTAGCTCACTCCTTGTGGTTACCCTCTAGCTACAGGGCGAGATATGAGACTAATGCGTCTTTGCAGCGCCTAGCCTATCCGTTCTCCCGTGACGACACGGGGATGATGATTGAGATATTCAGGGTATCGGTTCCCTCCCGGTTACGACATCGGGAGGATTTATCTGTAGATGATTCGGAGTGCTTAGGAGCCTCGATGTCTCTAGACAGGGAGATATGAGATATTCACGGTAGCTACCTGTTCTCTAGACAGGCGTATGACTAGTATATTACACGCTGACTAATCTCGCTCTTCTTAAGACCAGGGAGAGATCCATGGAGATATTCTGCAGCGTAGATCGTTCGTCTACGACAGTGCGAGTATATGAGATATCTAGATAGCTATCTTCTCTAGACAGGGAGATATTTGTAGATAGGGTTTTTTCCAGTCCTGATCTGTTCATTCTCTT